>NC_025702.1:16841951-16854075 GCF_000633955.1 Camelina sativa
GGCGGTGCGCTATTTGAGGTTTCTCCTGTGACACAGCAAAAGAAACGACTCATCGTAGCGATCAACGAAGAGAAATCTTTCTTGAGGCTTTTCTTTTTGATTTTCTCGAGAAACTATTTTCCCGGAAAAAGAACGTAATTAAACAGACTCTCAACTAAAAAACTAGAGCGAGAAAGTGAGCAAGCGATAGAGAGAGAGTGAGTTGATGATGGTGAGCACTAAATGATCTCGTTGGTGAATATATATACAGAGCGGGAGAAAATAAAATATAATACTCTGTTTTAACTCTGTTAGTTGTCAGTTGTAACTCTGTTTACTGGTTCGTTACTTCGTTTCTTGATAATAACGGAAGTTAACGAACAAAAATACAATTAAAATATATATATACTCTAATTATACTCAATAGAATAATTTAGGCTAACAGTATCAAGCGAAGGAAAAATAGTGTGGATAAGAAGTGTAGTGAAAGGATTACTCGATAAAATTGAATATTTAAAAAAAATTTAAATATTAATCAGACAGAATTAATGAGTAAATGATTGTTTTTGGAAAACAAATACTATAGCAACATTGTTATGTTTGCAGGAATACGATATTTAAACGATCTTAATTAATACAAAAGGAAAGTCTCATTGCAATAGTAATGAGAAACAAAATATGCTAATGCGCCACTTTGTGAAACTTTTTTTTTGTTCTTCAGTCTTAAGATCTTCGAAGTGTATTTCTCTATCTCTCTCTCTTTTATACCAATTTCGTTGTTTAGCTGTCGTCACTACTTGGACACTCATTTCCTGATTTAGTATCATCCCTCCTAAAGGTTAGAAAAAGAGGGTTGACTCCAAGTCAGTAAATTACTACATAAGGAAACGTTTTGTACATCCTGAGAGAGAGATATGTTAAAGAGGATCTGAACTCACTTGCGAATGAATTGACCTTTGACTCGAGGCCGTTGCTCAGCTAGTTTCTTCCTGCTGTGGTACCTAACCTAAAACAAACAAAACAGGCGTATGAATTTCGTCTCCAAAAACTAGAGCTTAAGCTTGTTTAGTTAAGAAGGGCTACCTTTTTTCTCAAAGCATCGCTCTTTGCGTTTAAGGCAAAACTTCATCAGAGCAGCTTCTCTTTGTGCCGATCGTTCGCTTCCACTGGACTGCTGATTCAAAGGATCATCACTGCTTGAACCCGAACCCATCAGTTTTGCAATAGGACTGTCATGAGGAGAACAACTTCCCCCATTTTCTTGTAGAGCCTAACTCAGCAAAAAATAGAGCTTTTTGATGAAAACTTAAACTGCCATAGATTTCAAAGACAGCACCGCACATTGTAAAATACCTTACTAGCAGAAGTAGCACCGTTATTGTACCTGCATATCACACACGAAACAATAACTCTAAATCAGTCACAGGTTTTGAAATTTCTTTTGCAGTTGAGGTCAAGAACTTACTTTGAGAATGCAGAGTGATTTGAATGCCTCAAAACACTCTGATCACCGGTTCTGTAATCTCCAGCCTCTCTTGGTTTTTTCAGAGTTAGCTCGAGTGATTGCAAATCTTCCGGGTTAGATGAAGGTGTTTTACTTTCTACTTCTGAGTTACCAGAAGAGCGATTTAGCATGTCATCATTGTTTCTTTCCAAAGCTTGAACAGAATAGTTTGCATCCTTTTCATGGTTTCCTTGTTCTTCAACTTTGTTACCTATAAACATTCCTTCCTGCGATCCCATGCCTACTGTAAAATCATCGAAAGTCATCGTTTTGAGTTAGGTTACAACAGAGAAATTATCCAGAATGGTTCCACAAGATCAGAGTATTGACATTTATTAATTGACTAATGAGTCTATGCTCTTACCTATCTGTTCATTCTGATCTCCAATCTCCTTCAGTTTATTAGCATTATCCCATCCGTTGCCATAGGTTCTCAGGTTCATATTGGTAGCATTGGGAAATTGATATGAAGGCGAGGTGCTCTTACCGGCTCTATTGGTCCAAGAACTCTAATTTTGTAATTGAAAACCAATTAAATTATAAACAGATTCCTCAGACATAATTGTTAGCTATTGCCATAGAGATATATTACCTGAGTTCCACTCCCGTTATCACTCCCACCATCTTGGTCACTCAAACCATTACTCCCATTTTCATTCCCCTGATCTTCATCATCGATGCTGGCATCGTTTTCTGACCCTTCAGAGCTTTCAGTTTTCACTGGCTTCTTGTTCTGTATTGCACTCTCACTTCCGCTTCCGCTAGACTGGGATATAAAGACACTCATAAGTAAAAATAAGACCACAGAGTAACTTTTTAAAAACAAGTAATCAAAGCAGAACACTTACACTGTGACATCTTCTCCAGACATGTTGCCAAAGATTCTTTAGTTCGTTCTTTCTAATGGGTTTCACGAGAAAATCAACAGCACCATTCGACAAACACTTAAAGACCAAAACCATAGAGTCATAAGATGACATCACTGCGAAAAAAAAAAAAAGAAAAAAACATCACATCTTGAGTTACACTAACTGAACATCACATACTGAACCTAGGTCAAGAAAAATGTAATAAGGATTTAAGTAAATACTTATGACAGGGATGTTCTTTAGCGTCTTATGGCTCATAATCTTGGACAACAGGCCAGTTCCAGATTGCACAGGCATGACAACCTCTGTTAAGACGAGATCAATGCAACTCTTCTCATCTTCTAGGATTCTCCAGGCTTCAAGGACATCAGAAGCAGCAGTGACTAATAAAAAGTGTCCAAATTTACAACAGTTAGTCGAAAGCAACAATACGGTAGCTAAACAAGGATGATCAATTCAATCAATAAACCTTCATAGCTGCAATTCTTCAAAAGGGCAGTAACAATATGGCGTGTTGAGTCATCATTCTCCACTAGAAGAACCTTAAGAGATCTAACTGGGAGATACCTCTCCCACTTCACAACAGGAGCTAGCGGTGGTGGTTGTTGTTGAGAAATCTGTATAAAATTGTTGGCATTTCCAGTTGTATCTTCAACTCGAAATCCAAACACTTGCCTCTCAGTTTCAACTTCATCACCAGTTTCGTTGTTATTAAAACACATTTTTAGAATACTAATTTCTCATATGACAGTGTCAAGACCAGCCTCCATGAACAAGATAGAACAGGAGCAGCATCAAATAACGTCTAAGATTCTGCAGAAACTTCCCCTCTACACTGACATAACATTTACACATGTCTTCTTTCGCCAAACTTAATTTAATCCCTTCATCAAAACCTCAAGCCAATAAAGACAAAGAAAACAAAAACTGAATTTGGATAAATCATCAAACTTTGTCCAAAGAAAAACTAAACAAGCAAAAGGCAAATCAAATTTCAATAGTAGTGACAATCAGCTTTTTAAAAACAAAAGCTATGAATATACCTAAAGCAAATCATCACAGTACTTGGAAACATTGAACACAGTCTCTTTGATTTCTTAGATCTAGGATCTCCTACTTTCTAATAATTCTTAGGAAATTTTCAGAACCCAAATACAAAATAAAATTTACAAGCAAAATGATACAGAATCAAACTATACACTAAATGAGATAAGCACAAAAAGTGAAGCAGCAACAGATTGTCATAAGGAACAATAAAAGAAAAGAAGGAGAAAAAACGGACCTTTGTAGCATAAAGCTTATCCATAGATAGATGAAGAACACCAGAAATCTCTCACCATGTCTGACTTCGAATTTCGTTCGAAACAAAAAAAAACAAAAAAAAAAAAACAGATTTTGCTTAATCTGGTTTGTTTAGCATTTAATCTAGTTTTGATTCGTATCAATATTTTCTTTTACCAACAAGGCAACCAACTAACGAAATCCAGTTGCTACTAAAATAGAATTAAAAAAAAAAAAAAAAAAAACTTGAAACATTACATTACAAGTGTTCGTGCATAGGAACGAGTGTATTAGCAAAACACAAAAAAAAAATGAAAACCCATTTCCAAAGTCAAAAGCCCTCAGTGTTGTGTATTTCTTCACTTTATTAGCTGAGCAATTGCTGTCTTCGTGAGTGGATTTCCTNTGAGGTTATCGAACCAAAACAAAAAAGGTCGGAGAAGATATTATTTTGGGGGAGTGATGACGTGGCAGAACTAGTTGGGACTCGATTGGTGACGTGGATAAAATCAAAAGCTTGGACTGTGAAAGTTGTTTTGGTTTTAAGTACCTAAACCGAATCTTTCTCGGTATAGCATTTGGATCTCGTAGGCAAAATAGTCAACGAAGCGACGAGTTTTTTAGTTTTGACTTTAAATTAGTAAATGTTGTTTTGGATATACAGTACATAGAACTTTGATTTCCCCCGATTTTCTCGGATTATTCTTACTTCTCAGCGTCCATCATGATTACGGAGCTTCGAGAATCTAATCTGTAGATTTGCTTTGTTGTTTGTTACACTATTATATATAAATCTAATTAATAAATCTCATACTACAGTAAACCTGGCGGCTTGTGAAATGAACTTCCATGGCGTTTATGGCGCTGCCGCTATAACAAAACACGATGTGAACCGTCGACAGTTTTACAAGCTTTACTTCAAAGGTTTGGTAACGCCATTCTCGGTTACACGGCTTGAGGTTAAAATTTGCGACCAGAAGGATAATCTGGTGTTCAACACTAATGAACCGCTTCGTCACCATTGCATGACGACTTCCGTAGAGGAGGCTGATGTTAGGGCTTTGATGCGTGGTCTAGAAGAAGCCGCTAAGTTAGGGATCAATCACATCTCTATATACTGCCGTCTCCCTCAGATTTTCAAATACGTAAGATTCACTTTTCTATACTTATAATATTAGAAAGAAATGGAATTGATGTAACGTTGATTTGATTTTTAATATAGTTATGGGAAACATCGTATCCCAAGGAGAAAATTATTGTTTTGCTAATGCATGATGTGAAAAAAGTTATGAGAAAGCGATTCATGTCTAGCATTCCTGTTGAGATGTTTTTTGAAGATTCTAAGATTATCTACAGACCCTCCTTTATGATAAAGAGGTGGACGGAAGAAAAGAAAAGTTTAACGCAAGAGAAGAGAAGTTTCACAGAAGAAAATAAAAGCTTCACGGTAGAGAATAACAGTTTCACGGAAGAGAAGAAGAACAACAGTTTCATGGAAGAGACTTGCTATATCTGTTTCGACGACATTGATGCTTATCTCATGTTTCTTGCTTGTGCACAAGGTCATAGATTTTGCTTAACTTGTGTGAAAGCACATATCGAGGTGAAGCTTCGTGATCGAAAGATACCGACATGTCCTCAGTATCGCTGTAACTCTCAGCTATCTATAGATGTATGTGGGGAGATATTGACTGAAAAGCAGAGTTTGATGTGGAAGCTGATGATTAGAGAGGTTTCGATGCCTCATAGTCAGAGAGTTTACTGTCCATACCAAAAATGCTCGTATCTAATGTCCAAAACCGAGCTTTCTTCTTCATTTGCTGAAACTGGACGTAGGAGATGCTTCAGTTGTGGTGGCGACTTCTGTATCAACTGCAAAGTTCCGTGGCATAGTATGCTAAGCTGCAGCTTTTACAAGATGTTGCAAATTGAAAACGATGATGCGAAGCTAAAGTCTATAGCAAATCATAAACGGTGGCGTCAATGTGATAACTGCCAACACATGGTTGAACGTTCTTCCGGATGCGACAGAATAACTTGCAGGTACGTATACTACTACCTCTTTGATAGCAACATATTGTCGTTAAGATAACACAATTATATAAAAACATTTCGTGCTTCCTTTGTTACCTTTTAGGTGTGGATATTCTTTTTCCTACACCTCTGGAGCTAAACCGATCCGCTTAACCGAATTCAATGAGGGTCTTGGTGGTGAGATAATTGCGCTTATCGTATATTTGATGTTAATTTTTCTGGTGGTATCACTGGTTGTGCTGTTTGGCTAGACTCTGGATTGAATAATAATTACAATCTCGGTTTGGTATTATCTTCTTCTTTTTCTTTCTTTGTTGGTTAGTTGCAGTTAGAGGTAATAATAAAGTTCTAATTCTTACCCCATCCAATCCCAAGATTGGACCAGTTTTGTTGAATGTGACCAAAAAAAATACTAATTACTCTAATTTAGTTCATTGACAAAAAAAACTCAAGGTTTATAAATGCAAGCACTACTGCGAAGTTGAGTTCGTTGTTTACGAAGATCCTCCAATCGAAAGGGTTTGATTTACGATTCTCGCTCAAACTTGATTTGTTTCTTACGGTTTCTTCTTACGGTCATTGATGAAGTCAGCAAGAATCAACATTTTAAATAGATATTTGGTTCGCGTTAGCATTACTGAAAAATCTGATCTGATATTTGTGTGATTATATCATCTGGAGAATTTGTGTGTGTATTTTTGCAGAATCTGATATTAGAATATCCACCAAATGGTAAAACATATTTTGGATTTCATTCATGTTACTTTATTTACAACTTCTGATTTTACTAAAAACCCTTTTTGGTTGGCGGCTACAATTTGGTGATTGGAAAATAAAGATGACATTCACTGTACATAGGAAAACTGACAGTACTATGAATCCAGTGTTTCAACACCATGAGTTGGTTTTGGTTCAGTTTTAGTGCTTTTCATTGTGTGTTTTTTTTATTCCATTGGATCCTTCACACAGGAAGGCGCAGAGATAATACAGTGATGTACAATGAAGGAAATTTCTACATCAATAGGTGATGGATGGATCCATTTTGTTTTTGCACCAACAAGATCTTACTTAAATCTTTCTCTCTCACTCTCTGAATAATAATGGTTTGTTCGTTCAAATACAGGTTTAAGATCCATGGAAGAATAGAAGGAACCGATGATGAATCCAGGAAACGAGGAAGAATACTAGTGTGTGTTTGAAGCATTCTCTGTTTCTTCTCTTTATGCTTTGCTATTTTTTGTTTCTTAAGTGAATTAGTCTTCAAAATCTTTTTCTCTACTTCATTTGTTTTCTGGGGGTAAAAGACTTGACAACACAAACCATATATGAGTTTGAAAGACTTATTGAGTGAGATATATGTTAACAATATAATATTGAGAGAGTTCTCTTGGCCTTCAATTTATTAGCCCAAATGTTGAAACGCTCCGAAACAGAGTCAACTATAGTTGAAAGTTGAAACGCTCTGAAACAGAGTCAAATATAGCAAAGCCCTTTAGTTGCTATGTTTCCTTTTTTGAAAAGAAACCAAGTTAATTTGATTTTTGTGGCTAAATTGTAATTCAACTTCTTCGTAGAACGTTGTAGATTATACGAAATTCTACTTGTTTCCAATTTAATTTCCAAATACAAGTAGTAAAATCATAAAGTTACTAAAAGGAAAAGGAAATAATGTAATTCGGACTTGTGTTGTAACTAGGAAAAGGAAAACTAACAAAATTAGACCCTAAACTTCATCTATAAATACTATTTAGCATATCACCACAGATCCCAACAATCTCATCATTCACAATCCTCTCATACTTCTCCAAAACCACACAACAAATTTATTAAAGGAAACCCTTTTCTTGATCATCAATGGCAGTCGCTGGTGATACCTTTTCAATGTCGACCTTGTTCGATGCTTTACCATACCCTAATGGAATCTCCGGTTCCGTTCCTCCTCCGGAGTTCGCCCCACGCGCCTCCGCTACTCACTTGCACGCTGCAATGTTCGACCTAATGACTTGCTGCGAAGGTCTGGCCTCCTTTAAAGAGATGATCGCGTCGTTTGACAAAACACAGCTTCAGAGGATGGCCTCGTTGCTTACGTCAGACTCCGATTACTTCATGGCCATCGTCACAAACAAGCACGGCTCGAGACGCGTGCAGAAGCTCCTCGGCAAATCAGATGACGTTGACGCGCTCTTCTGCGCCGCTATCTTGCGCCGCTTCCTCCCCATCACGACCGACAAATATGCATCCTACGTGACGATACGAGCCATGGTCGTTTTTGATGAGGACAAGAAAAAGGCAATGTACGAGCAGATTCTCTACTACGCTCTCGACCTAGCGCGTGACCAACACGGCTGCATCGCCCTCAACGATATCATAACCGACGCGGATGATCCTTACTACAAAGATCAGATACTAGACTTGGTCGCATACAACGCTCTCTGCCTAAGCAACGACGCTTCAGGGAACTTTGTGGTCCAACGTGTGCTTGCATTGAAAGACTTGCGTACCATGCACAACATCGCGGTTAGTCTCTGTGGTCATTGCATTGACCTCGCGTTTAAGAAGTATGGAAGCTACATCGTGGAGAAGCTTCTGGAGGCGGATGAGTCGATGGTAGTGGTGGTTGTGGAGCTTTTGGAGAGCGACGGAGACAGGTTGATGAGGCTGGCGAGGAATGAGTATGGGAATTTCGTGGTGTGCAACGCACTGGAATCGACGAAGAAGTCTAGTATTGATCTGTTTTGGTGTTTGGTGCAGAAGCTCATGCCTTTTATCCATCTCTTGCGTAGGTCTCACGGAAGCAACATTGCAAACATCTTGGAATCACTTAAGCTTCGTTACTGACTTTAGTATTAGTAGTATCTCTGTGTTTACGTCTGAAGCTAGTTACAATACATAAATTGTTCGGGTGTTTAAGGTAGTTACATAATTCTTGTAAGAAATGGTTTTGGACTTTTGGTTTTTTAATTAAGGTTTTCTGATAAGCAAGGTTGAGTTTTTATAACAATTTGAAAAAACGCAAATTAAATGGCTATTACGTCTCTTCTTGTGAATTGTTTTTTCCGAAAGTTTGGGGAAGCTGAAACAAACCAAATTAGGAGATGAAAACTTACGTTAGTTATCTACAAGTAATAATGATGGCAATGACAGTAACGTCGGTAAGTAAACACAAACTTGGGTCGTTCCTTGGAAATTCTCACAGGAATATGTGTACTCGGCTGCAAGCTTTATCGGCAATTAGTTATTGATTGTTGCAGGACGGTTTATTGGTTTTTTTTTTTTTTTGTAAACGAAAACCACATAATTACTCTCTGTTTTAAATTACTTACTTTAAAATATTAGTAATAAAAAGATACAGTACTTGCCAATTCCTGTCTAACGTACTTTGTATTAAAATCGGCATAATTGAAAAATCGCACGAAAAAAATGGCCAACTTGAAATTGCAGTGTCACATCGTACCAGAAACAATATCCATTTTTATGAATAATAAACTCATATGATCATAGACTTTTGTGGACAACTATTGATAATTTAAATATATTATCTGTGATTTTTTTAATTCAACTTAAACTTAAAGAAGTTTACATTAAAAAAGACAATAGTATATCATAACAACAACCAGGTTAAATAATGATATAATCCTATAACTTAAGTCTGAAGAAGGTAGAAAAACACTGAGTGGAAAAGCTTCCAAACCACAATGCTAGTGAATCTGTGTTCTAGGGAGTGTTCCTAAATTTTAAATAGACAAATCTTGAACAAAAGCCTTCAACCGAAGTACAACAAAGTAGGTGAAAATGCGATCTAATCAAATGAAATAGACCTTGCAAAGGTAACTGGCCAAATTGTGATAAATTAGGTATGTAGAGGTTTTGCCCAAAAAAAGAAAGAAGAAGAGAAACTATTTTATATACCCATCAAAAAAAAGATAGGACATGAGGCGTCCACGTCTACAGCGTATGTTTAATATATTTATGATTTTACAAAGAAATGATTGATAATATTTATTACGAAAATGACAACAAAAAAAAAAAGAAAAAATAAAAAATAACAGTGACATTTTTAAAATTCTAGATAAAGACTAGTTTGACGAAAAAAAAAAAGACTAATTTGTTTTTTGTTTTCTCTGGTTTAATGTAACGTAATACCTTATCTCTATATTTTGTCTCTACGATTTATTTCTCTTGCAAGTATAGTATGGTGACTCCAGTACCACAACCCAGTTTCAGATTAACAGTTTTCGTCAAAAGTAAAATTAAGGTTGTACTTGATAAAATGGCAAATCTTTTTAAAGAAGTAGAATGAAAATGAAAAAGGAAAATGAAAAATGAAAAATGAAAAATGAATTCCCTAAATTTCAGGAAGGTAGAACTAAGAACGGATGTGGGCCGTCAGATCAGATAGACAGATGAGGAAGATTTTGACCTTAGAGAAAGAGTAGTTGAATGGCTGGGGTTCAATCTCTGTTGTACACGTGGCTTTCTGCTACTCGTTAATATTCATGATCTTCAAGATTTTTCTGACACTCCAATTTTTTGGCAACCGGCTATAACAAGTCGCAATTCTATCATTTGACCTACCCCATTACATAAACAAATTACAAAAAAAAAATTAAAATAAAAAAAGAGATTCGTATGGATGGACACAACTAGAAGATATTTTTCAAGTCATTTCTTTTTTCCTTTTTTCGCCAGTAACCCTGAGTTCGAACTCCGATGAACGCAACATAATAGAGTATATCATGATACATTGATGATACATACTTTGGTCATTTTGTATAGTTGTATTAATATTGTTACCCACATATATACAAATTTGCGGTACATGTTAAAGATAAGAAAACATTAAAAAAAAAACTGAAATACTCGATCGGCTTTTTAAAAATTGGTGTATGTTTGCAGCTAACTTTTACTTCTTTATCTAATCTTAACAGTTTCGACATTACCCCATCTCAAAAACCTTTTAACTTCTTCGTTGATCTCTTTGTATCACATTGCTCTCAAGTCATATTCCTTATTACACCTCAAACAATACTAGTAAATACAAAAATACTTTTCTTCTAAACCATAAGATTGAATACAAATTGCTCATATATTTTTGTTATCTTTTCACTTTTTTTTTTTAGATTTTCGGTTTATAAATTATAAAATAGTTTTTGTCACCAATTGGCAATGCTGTAGAACTTAAGAAGACATATTTGTGTTAACTATTCAATGACAAATCTGAAAATAAATGGATATACACTCACACCCAAATTTGATGCAGAGTTTATTTTCTCTACAATTTATAGATTTTAACAGTGTAAATATCATTTTCTCTAAAACTTGATGATTCCAAACGAGTCAAAGATAACTGACATCTTCAATGTCAATAGTTATTAATGTGTGTGTGGCTGTCAAAACCTTACAAATTAAAACCACATTTGATCATGTCTAGTTGTCGACCACCTGATGTAAGTGAAATTTGTTTTTCTATCATCTTAAACTATTTTCACATTCGTTTTACAATAACCACTAATTTTTAGATGATATAATTTCTGTTTATTTATGCTTTTAATATATTGATTATTTTCACTATTTTTTTTTTATGTGACAATTCTTACATTAGTTGGAAACTTGTTATCCAACTAAGAAAGCCATCATAATATTCTATTTCACTCTTTCTAGATTTTTTTCTTTCTTTCTTGTGAATAAGACGTATCTATTAACTAAAGGACCCGCCTATGAATGGAAACAAATGCATTGTCTTCAAGGTTAATGAATATGAGTCTTCTAACTTCTAAGTGGTTTTTGGTTTTATGTGTCTTCAAAGTTGTGAATAGGTCGTATATTCATTTTCTCTTTCATTCTCTCCGATCTTACTTTCTTATTTGTGTCTAGATTAAGACGACATATATTATAAAAACGATTTCGTTTGATTCATTCTATGTCTAACAAATTCTGTTCTTTAAAAATTTACTGCTATTTCACTTTAGTTCAGTTTGTTTAAGAATAAAAAAAGTGAAAGCTAATTTTGATGATTTCATATGTGTGTTTACAGAAATGGTTATAGATAAAACACACTTCAAAGTTCAAACTGGTGTAATTAACTTAAGACTAATTATCACATCCTTAATTTATGAATTAAACACTCTTTTTTTTTCCATGAACAACTGCACCGTATTGTTTATTGTCCATCATAGGCTCTAGCATATGCATATCTAGTGACTAGTGTAGTAATACTATTTAATAACTTATCTTTGTTCAATAAAAAAATCATCAAAAGCTATACCATGGTTTTACTGTTTTAGACTGCAAAGCTTAAAAAGTAATAACAGTAAAATTTCATAATTTTTTAACCATGCTAATAAAAACAAAACAAGTAGCACGTTTTAACTTTTAAACCGGAAACAGGCAGAACCGGTGTCCAATTGCCGAGAAAGATGGAAAGGAAAAGGAATAATAAAAAAAAAAAAAAAAAAAA
>NC_025702.1:16854393-16857088 GCF_000633955.1 Camelina sativa
AAAAAAAAAAAAAAAAAAAAACTTATTAATGTTCCTTTGTTGCCACCACTACTAACCCACAAGCTTACGTCCCATCATCATTCCCCGTTTCTCTTTTTTCTTCTTTCTCTAATCGCCGACGATAATCTCTTTCGTCCGGCGAAAGCTGTTATTTTTATTGTCTCTTCAAGTCTCCCATAGAGCAAAAAACTCTTTTCATCGCCAACATGTTTCTTGAATCTCGTTTTGTCTCCATAGTAATCGAACTACATCTGTGAGTGAGAGATATTATTATTCCCTTCTCCAACAGAATCTAAAATCTCCCAACTCTTTGTCTCAGATGAAAATGTGATATTTGTTCTCTGTTCAATTTCTAAAATCAACGACCGATCGTTGACTTTTTTCTGGGTCGGGTTTTAGTTTTTTTTTTTCATGCTGGATCTCAATCTCGGCCTCGATTCGGTTACTGTTAAAGGGGTTTCTTTGATGAATCAGATGGATGAATCGGTGACGTCAAACTCATCTGTTGTTAATGCTGAGGCATCATCTAGCTGTATCGATGGTGAAGATGAGCTCTGTTCCACTAGAACCGTCAAGTTTCAATTTGAAATACTGAAAGGTGGAGGAGGTGAAGAAGATGATGATGATGATGATGGTTATGATGATGAGAGAAGTGCCGTGATGATGACTAAGGAGTTTTTCCCTGTTCCTAGAGATGGCATTAATTTTATGGATTCGAGCGCACAAAGTTCTAGAAACACCGTTGATATTTCTTTCCAGAGAGGGAATCAAGGCGGAGACTTTATTGGCATCGGAAGCGGTGGTGGTGGTGATGCTGCACGGGTGATGCAGCCACCGTCACAGCCGGTTAAGAAAAGCAGGAGAGGTCCTAGGTCTAAGAGTTCGCAGTATAGAGGTGTCACTTTCTACCGGAGGACCGGGAGATGGGAATCGCATATTTGGTAATTTTTTACTTAGATGACTCTTCTTTGGTCGGACTATGGAAGAGCTGGGTTTATCTTTTAGCTCCCAAGTTCTGGGCTTTGTAGGTTTTTTGTATTAATCCTTTAATCAATTTTACTGGTTGCAGGGATTGCGGCAAACAAGTTTATTTAGGTATGGATTTGATTCTATTGGTTTTACCACTGTGAGCTGTTTTTTGATTTTGTGTTCTTAGCTCTCTAATAAAAGCTTTTTTAACTTTGTGAATTCAATAGGTGGATTTGATACTGCCCATGCTGCAGCTAGGTAAATTATGTTGTTTTGTATGATCTAAATGGATCCTTCCAACTGTTTTTCGTTTATGTTACAATTGTTTCATAACTTTAAACATTGGTTCTTGTAGGGCTTATGATCGAGCTGCTGTCAAGTTCAGGGGTCTGGAGGCTGACATCAATTTCGTTATCAGCGATTATGAAGAGGATCTCAAGCAGGTTTTTTTTATTACGGATGTATAATATTTAATGAAGACATGAATGCTGGTGATTTGTTCTGATCTTGTTTTCAAACTTTACAGATGGCGAATCTTTCTAAAGAGGAAGTTGTGCAAGTACTTCGGCGACAGAGCTCTGGTTTCTCAAGGAATAATTCAAGATATCAAGGAGTTGCTTTGCAAAAGATTGGCGGTTGGGGAGCTCAAATGGAGCAGTTTCATGGAAACATGTAATTAACTTTTCCCGGTATCTAATTTTGGGTTTTTACACATGCACTGTTCTTTGTGTTTTTGTCTAAATCTAGTTGTCAGTCATTGCTAGAAAAAGAGTGAGATCAGATAGAAGCTTTTGGTTATTTTTCGTTGATGTGAAAATGTTTCTGTTAGAACCATTAGTAGGAAAACCCCCTTTGTGATTATGGGTTATATCTAGAGATTCTGATGGCTGTGAGACATTTATATCTGTCTTGGGATGTTTGTCATCTGAGTATAAGCTGCAGCTGTTGGTGATTGTAGATTACAGTTTGATGAACTCTTTTATCCTGAATTTTGTTTGATATTAGATAAATTTGCAAGACTAATTACTTAGATTCTTATGGAATTAGGGGTTGTGACAAGGCAGCCATGCAATGGAATGGAAGGCAAGCTGCTTCCTTAATTGAGCCTCATGCATCCCGGATGATTCCCGAGGCAGGTAATGTTATTGATGCTCGGTTCATTGTTCATTAAACTGGTCAATGCTATGCAGCTTTTGCTGCCATCTTTGATATCTCTGCTCAATATGTGAAAAGCTAATACGAACTTGTTAATTTGTTTTCTGAATTCATTATTCAGCTAATGTTAAGCTTGATCTCAACTTGGGAATCTCTCTTTCACTGGGAGATGGTCCAAAGCAAAAAGATAGAGCTCAGCGGCTTCACCTTGTCCCTAACAGTATAGTATGTGGAAGGAACACCAAGGTGCGATTTTCCAAATATGATTTACTTTACTTTCATATGCGTTTTGCTCCAACCAGTAATCAAATGTTTCTTTGTCGATCTGTCATTGCAATCTGGAACTCAAAGCTATATACTTTCCAATTAACTTGCTCGAGCCCTCGTGGTTCTTCCTTGATTCATGAATTTCTGACCCTTCCATTTGATTTATATTCACAGATGGAGAACCACATGGCTACAGCGTCATGTGATACGCCTTTCAATTTCTTGAAGAGGGGTTCAGATCATCTTAGTAATCGGCATTCCCTTCCTTCTGCGTTCTTTTCGCCCATGGTAAATATAAATACCA
>NC_025702.1:16857577-16865781 GCF_000633955.1 Camelina sativa
TTGTCCCTAACAGTATAGTATGTGGAAGGAACACCAAGGTGCGATTTTCCAAATATGATTTACTTTACTTTCATATGCGTTTTGCTCCAACCAGTAATCAAATGTTTCTTTGTCGATCTGTCATTGCAATCTGGAACTCAAAGCTATATACTTTCCAATTAACTTGCTCGAGCCCTCGTGGTTCTTCCTTGATTCATGAATTTCTGACCCTTCCATTTGATTTATATTCACAGATGGAGAACCACATGGCTACAGCGTCATGTGATACGCCTTTCAATTTCTTGAAGAGGGGTTCAGATCATCTTAGTAATCGGCATTCCCTTCCTTCTGCGTTCTTTTCGCCCATGGTAAATATAAATACCATAGCTCACATCTCTTTTTATCCAACTGTTTGCTACTGCCATACATTTATAACCTATACAATCTTCTGTACCTTCTGTCCAGAACTAGTACATCAGGAGAAATAGAAAGACAATTTTTAAATATTTTCAAACTTTACTTGACCTGAGTAATTTTTGTGATAAGTGAGTTCAGTTAGATAGATGTTCAGAACCTGGTTACTGTTGTGAAGTTTGATCAGTTAAATACTTGAGCTCGACTTAGTGATATCCTTTTAAAACAGTTCTATGTTGTTGCTTGCTATTTCTGTGTTATAATATCTGCATCATTAAACTGGAAAATGTGAAGATTTCAGTGAATAATCTTCTGTGCTAAAAATTCAGTTCTTGTCTCCAGGAAAGAACGCTAGAGAAAGGTCCAATGTTACGTTCTCATCAAAGCTTTCCAGCCAGGACATGGCAAGGGCATGATCAGTCCAGTGGTGGGACCGCTGTAGCAGCTACAGCACCGCCACTGTTCTCAAATGCAGCATCATCAGGATTCTCACTCTCAGATACACGCCCGCCTTCATCGCCAGCTACACCTCATCCTTCTCAGCCCTTTTTCAATCTGAATCAGCCCGGTCTCTATGTCGTCCACCCATCTGACTACACATCTCAGAACCACCACCACAATCTCATGAACCACTCACAACCACCACCATAGCTTCCTCCTCCCTCCGTCTAATTAAGGTAAGACTCATCTTTTTGACTCAGCACAGAAGCTGCAGTTTCATCCTCACGTTCATTATGTTACTCTTACTATCCACATGAAAAGAACCCAATTTTGATGGAAGACCCCTAGAGTTTTAGAGTTTGACATGATTGTACTAGTATGAACCTTGATGGAAACATGCAAAAAGTATGAGAAATGCTTAGTGAATAGAAGACTAAGGCAGAGTTTCCAAGTTTTGTAGCATTACCCTCCTCCTGTTTTGCTTCTTTGTCAATCCCAAACACATATATAGGGCAATAGTTTTCTTACGGTCCTATAAAAACTACTAGTAATAACACTCGTCATACGTGAATGTGCAGGTTCTAGACAACCCTGAAGTTGGAATAACTTGGACCCAACCGTGGAAGGCCAGCCAATACGACGATTTCTCCTAAAATCTATTGCACTTATTGTCACTGTGTGGTTATCTTTCTGCTTGTAATATGTAACATATACTGAGGGGCTAAGACCAAAACAGAAACCCTATCCCATTTGTAATTTTACTATAATATCTCTAAGATGAATCCATACAATGTAAGTACAATGCATTCTATTTGTATGAAGCTACTGGGAGACTTTTTCACTACTTGTTGCAGGCAGCCACACAAAACAGGAATAGATAGATTTGTATAGTCAACAACACAAGACATTATATAGATCTGACTGGATTCAGAAAATAGAGACTCTTTTACATGAATTTAATAAACCACAGTAGTCTTGGTTTAACTTAAAAACTTACTGAAACAGATAACTAAAGAGATACATGACGGATCATTCACGAAGAATGTGGATCTTCATTGTTTGAACCAGGTTACTGTCACCCGTCTTCATGATCTCGCATATCATCTTATCCGTTGTCTTCACATTATTTCTTCTGATGATACTGCCAAACCCCTTGACAAACACAGTGCCATTCGTCTGAATCTTGATCTGCTTCTCCAATGTCCCGAATTTTTTCGCTAGTGGATCAACGATAGTGATACTCTCAGGGAAATGCAAGCCAAAGTCTTTTATGACTTGAGCTGGGATGAGCTGCATTATGAAAAAAACATAAAAAAAATCAAAGCATAAACTGTATTAGCGTTCACATAAAAAAACTCATAAATGGAAAGCTCTTTTAACATTCAAATCTTTACCAATTGGCTTTGCTTCTTCGGATTCAGTCTCAGAGTAAAAGATGGATTCTCGGGATCATCCAGAAGATGGCGATCATCGCCAGCAGCATCATCAACAAAAATGTCATCAGACTCATCACCATCATTATCTTCTTCCTCAAGAGCAGCATCACTATCATAATCAGAATCATCCTCATCATCATCATCGGCATCATCATCCTCATCAGTAGCTCGAGTTTCTTCTTCACTCTCAGATTCCACTTTGATCTCCTGGCTTTGCTCTGAACAACTTCTTCTTCTTTTACACATGGTCTCACGCTCGTAGATACAGAAGTTGAAGTGCCGAGAGCCGTCAAACTCAAACTCCAAGAAATCTCCACCCTTGAGATTTTCATCTTTAGCTATCAACTTCCACCCATTAACCATAACAAACCTCTCAACATCATCACCACTACATTTCCTAAACGCCAATTCCCAAGAGCTCCCAGAAATGCTTCTAACCGTTACAGTTTTAGGAAAGGGCTTTGGTACAAAGCTGTTGAAAGAAATGGGTATTTTCTGCAAACATATGTGAAAGTCTCAACCAAATAGAAATCTACATATGAACATCTCAGAAAAACCAAAAAAAAAAACAAAAACAGAGTGAAGAGAAGAGTGTTTTTTTACGAGATCATCTCCGGATTCATCAGGTAAGTACACTTTGAAGAACTTTGGAAGACCATCATCCGAAGAGTTTCCTATTATAAAACAAATAAAAATGAGAACAGAGGATATACATTGTGTAATTGTAGAATCAAGAACAAAAAAAAAAGTCCAAAGCAGAAACCTTTGTTCATCTTCACTTCTTTGTGTTATTTGTCTCGCTCCCTGGATCTTAGATTTTGATTTAGAGATTTTTCCTTTTGTAGCAAAAATAGAGACTTGAACGCTTGTTGCTTCAAATGGAAAAAATAAAACTCCAAGGACTGGTACAAACTACTTTTACTTCGATGTAGAGCTGCGATTTGGAAATCCTACTTCCTGATGGAATAGGAAGGTGACTAAAGTTGTTTCAAACCCCCAGTTTTCTCAGATCGCAATGTTTCTTGAGTGGCTTTTAGACTTTTGTAGCAAAAACTTGGAAAACAGAGGTTTCTCTCTGTTTCTACTTCTTGCTTCAAATGGAAAAATCACTATCCGAACGACGTCGTTTGTTGAAAGAAGATTTGTTAGAGATCAAAAGCATTCGCTAAGGCCCACGAAAACAAATGGGCCTAAATTTTGATCCATTCTAGATAGAGTTTTAATATGACAGTATTGTCCTAAAGAATAGTTTCCGTCACAGAGTGACAGAGACGAGTCGCGATGGGGTATAATAGTAACTGCAGTTGTTTAGTCCGGCCAGATCGTCGTCGTCTTCGATTTCAACCTCGCCGGGAAATTTCAAAACGTCATTCAACAGTCAAATCAATCACCATTCTCCGACGTATTTTCACTGTAAGTAGAAAATTCTCTAGAGATTCGATTTCGCCCTCTTCAGCGAGGTCTCTCAATGAAGAAGGATCTATTAGATACCTCTGTTTGGTTTCTGTAAAATTGATACCTGAGCTTTTGTAATTGCTTCAATCTTCACATAAATTACACACGATTCCTAGCATAGTAGCATGTTTGGGTTTTGATCTTCTTGCTTGTTAACTTTAACTTGTTCATACAACAATAACATTAAGGAAGCTGCTTCTTGTTTGTTAAACTGGTTAAAATACTCTGCTCAGTATTTGAGAAGCTAGTTGTTGTTAACTTTGGTTTCTCATTTTCTTTATATAGCTAATGTGAGAACCTCTTTCATTGGGAGATGGTCCAAAGTATAAAATATAGTCCCCTTCACCTTCACCATGTCCCTAATGGTATTATATGTGGAAGGAGCTCCAAGGTACGCATGTCTTCTCTGTGTTCTGTAGTGCACTAATTATGATTTTCTTTACTTTACTTACATATGCTGATATGCATATCTGCTGCAACCTATCGAATGCTTACTTACATATACATATTTGCAATAAGTGAATTCAGTTAGATGTTCAACAGTCCTTGAGCTTGACTCAACTTTGACTAGATTTCCATTCTGTTACTTTGATAAGTCTGAAGTGTAAGCATTATATTCTGCAGCATGAAATTGGAAAACGAGAATACTTAAGTGAATGCAAGATCAGTCCAGTGGTGGAACCGCCACAGTAGCTACAGCGTCACCTCTCACCTTCAAAGGCAGCAACCTTCAGGATTCTCATTCTCAGAAGCTACACACTTGCTTTCATTCACAGCTACTTGTCATCGTTCTCAGCGCTTCTTCAGTTTGAATCTGCCAAGTATTTATGTCATCCACCCATTTGATTACACATTTTAGCAACATCACCACCATTTCATGAACCACCAACGAGCTCCACCATAGCTTCCTTTGCCAAAATTCAAGGTAATCTTTCTAAAAAACAATAACATTCAATTTATCTTTTGCTCAGCACACAAGCTACATTTTCACCTCGCCATTAGTACATTTTGATTACATTCTACATTATAACAGGAAGAAAGCACTGATATTGATGGAAAACCCCCAGAGTTTATTTTGGCATGACCTCAAGATTCTTAAATGATAAACTTGAAAGAAGGAGAAATGTTTAATGAATAGAACAACGCTGAGTTTTGTAGCATTATTCTCCTCGTGCCTCTGCTTCTCTGTCGACCGTTTTCTTAAAGATCATATAACAACACTAGGAGTAATAACATTCTCCTTACATGAACTTGCAGGTTCCTAAACAACCCTGAAGTTGGACATAACTTGGACCCTTATTGTGGAAGGCCAATATGATGATTTTTTTGCAACATCTTGCTTCTCTTTTCTTATTTTGATTTGTAAGTTTGTAACCAGAAGTGGTGCCAACAACAAAATACAAATCCAAACCCATTTGTCACTTCACTGTAATGTCACTTTATTTACTCGAACCCAAAGGACGACCTTTGTTCGAACAATGTAGGTACCATTTGTATGAAGACTTTTTCGGACCCTAGTTGTTGCAGACAGCATGACAACATGATTCGCTTAAAAGTCATCAACATAAACTTTGTTGCAAGAGAAAACATAGAGATTTGATGAGATTCAGGAACTCATTATAGAAAGTATCTTAATTTAACTTTAAAACATCTCTCACGAGCAAATCCTTAGTTATATACCAAATCCTAAGATAGCGTTTTAGCATTTAGTAACCCGATAAAACCAAGTCACAGCTACGACAGATAAGACTCATAAAAGCTCAGTGAAGAGATCATCCGCTGATAATGTTGACCTTGATGGTGTGAACCAGATTAGTCCCAGTCTTCTTAACCTCGCATATCATTTTATCAGTCGTCTTCATTTTGTTCCTTCTGAAAACACTTCCAAATCCCTTGACAAAGACGCAGCCATTCACCTGAATCTTGATTTCTTTCTCCAATGATCCCAATTTGTCCACGACTTTTATACGCTCCGGGAAGGTTAAATCATAGTCCTTTATGACATGAGCCGGTATGTGCTGCATAAAGAAAGAAACATCATATAACATAGCGAAATTATCCGTATTGATACATTCACATAAAACAACCCAAAGATGTTTAAATGGAAGTGTTGAAATATCTTTTAACATTCATTTTTTTGCTTACCAGTTGGCTTTGCCTCTTTGGATTGAGTGTCACAGTAAACTGGGGGTTCTTACCATCATTCTCATCCTCATGCTCACCATCCTCATCCTCAGTATTATCATCATCAGAATCCTCAACAGCAGCATCATGATAATCAGGATCTTCAGAATCATCATCATCATCATGTAGAGCGGTAACATCATTGCTAGCCCAAGTATCTTCTTCACCATCAGAATCCATGTTGATCTCCTCGTTTTGATCTGAACTTCTCTTAATCCTTTTACACGCTGTCTCATGCTCATAGATACAAAAATTGAAACAACGAGAGCCATCAAACTCAAATTCCAATAGATCTCCGCCATTCAGATCTTCGTCCTTAACAATCTTCTTCCAACCATTAACCATAACAAATCTCTCAGCCTCATAGTCACCACCACGTTTCCTCAACACCATATTCCAAATCTTTCCACTAACACTACTAACAGTTACAGTTTTAGGCAAAGATTTTTGTAAACAGCTGTTGAAAGAAATGGGTAGTACCTGAAAAGTTTCTGCAAGTTTCAAGCAACCAGAATACGTAAAAAAGCAAAAACAGTGAAGAGAAGTGTGTTTTATTACCAGATCATCTCCGGATTCACCAGGAAGGTAAGCTTTAAAGAACTTGGAAGTAGAACCATCCGAATAAGTTCCTGTTCCAAAAGAACAAAAGTAAGAACATCAATGTCTAGAAGAACACATTACGATGGAAGTATCAGGAACAGAGGATGTGATAAAACCTTGGTTCATTGTCGTCAGTTTCTTGTTGTTCTTAGACTCTCTCTCTCTCTCTCTGAAACCCTAATTTTTTTAATAGGGAATAAAAAGGTGAACAAAGTTTCTCCAGATCTTAGTTTTTACAGATGTGATTGATCTAAAAGGTTTTGGCCATTTGTAGCTAAAACTTGCAAAAACAGAGTGTTCTCTCTGTTTCGATGCTTAGTGCTTCAAATGGAAAACAGACCATTAATAGTATTATAGTGTAGTACTCTTCTTATTCAAAAATAATTCGTTAGGAGAACTAAAGTATCGCTAAGGCCCACTAATACAAGAAAAGGGCCTAAAGTTCGGGTCAATCTATATTGCTTAAGTGAGGATATAGTCTTTAAGCTAAGAGCCACAAACAATAATCGAGAAGGGTTTTTGTTGTCACTTCACGCTAAAGAGCCACAAAAGTAAAAGCTTTTGTCCAATCTTCCTTCGTGAGTAGTAACAACATATGAATTCAACCCATTATTTTACTAATGTCTTTGAGATTTAATTCAACCTTGCACTGGTACAAAGGACGACATTTTCTGAACAAACGTACTTGATATTGACACTTCATGTTGCAGGCGCACAAACAAAATCTAGAAGTATAGATTTGTATAAAGTATAAACAGCATCAACATAAGTACTCTACTCATATAAATGCATATAGCTTTTATAATAAATAAAGGTTGTTTTTTATGATTGATGATAAAATATGATATATAGAACGTTTTTTTTTTTTTTGACATAACAAATTTTATGAGTTTAAATTACGTGCATTCTAAAATGCTTCCTCCGTTTTTCTGATATAAAATGTTGCGTGGGGAAAAAAAACATACGACAATATATCACATATTTTGGTTTTTAGTAATTTACACATGCATACACAATCGTAGTTTATTTATGAAAAATAAAATAAAAAGGCTGTTCCTAAACCGTAGAAAGTTGTATTATAATAACGTGATTAGTCAAAGTGTTGACGTAGTTTTTCAACTACAAGCAGACCAGATTGATTTTTGTACTACCAAACCGAAGATATTAGAGATATTTTGGCTTAGATTGTTATCCTACAAATCAAATGTAAACAGAAGATGTTTTAAAGGATTATCACTGATAGAAATAGTTGGATCGTGAAGCGGTATAATAGCATTGGAGTGGACCAAACAGATTGATGAACTCAAGGAAATGTAAGCCATTGTTAGTAATGACCTTAGTTGGTATTCGCTGCATTACAAAGAAAGCAACATAAAAGAGAATTGGTAAATGATTTAAATTGATGGATAATGGAAATGCAAAAACCACATGAGATTTTAACATTTCTTACCAGATTTCCACTTTGCAGATTCTTCTTCTTCACTGTAAAGAAAGGGTTCATGTAATTTATCCAGATATTGTCTGTTATCTTCTCTAAACGAACCTATCAAAATTTATACGCAAGAATATTAAAAGGCAAGTGATGCACAAGAAAAAAAAGTTTCTATCATACCTTTCTTTTTTCTCTCTGTTTTAACTCCTCTTCTTTTTTTCATTCTCATCATCGCCATCATCATCATCATCAATAACTATGAT
>NC_025702.1:16866193-16877925 GCF_000633955.1 Camelina sativa
GTTGACGTAGTTTTTCAACTACAAGCAGACCAGATTGATTTTTGTACTACCAAACCGAAGATATTAGAGATATTTTGGCTTAGATTGTTATCCTACAAATCAAATGTAAACAGAAGATGTTTTAAAGGATTATCACTGATAGAAATAGTTGGATCGTGAAGCGGTATAATAGCATTGGAGTGGACCAAACAGATTGATGAACTCAAGGAAATGTAAGCCATTGTTAGTAATGACCTTAGTTGGTATTCGCTGCATTACAAAGAAAGCAACATAAAAGAGAATTGGTAAATGATTTAAATTGATGGATAATGGAAATGCAAAAACCACATGAGATTTTAACATTTCTTACCAGATTTCCACTTTGCAGATTCTTCTTCTTCACTGTAAAGAAAGGGTTCATGTAATTTATCCAGATATTGTCTGTTATCTTCTCTAAACGAACCTATCAAAATTTATACGCAAGAATATTAAAAGGCAAGTGATGCACAAGAAAAAAAAGTTTCTATCATACCTTTCTTTTTTCTCTCTGTTTTAACTCCTCTTCTTTTTTTCATTCTCATCATCGCCATCATCATCATCATCAATAACTATGATATCTTCAGTAGATGTATCTTCCGCAACATAGTCTTGAACACCACTAGTATCATCATCAAGAACGATGATGTTTTCACTAGATTTATCTTCGTCACCATAATATTGATCATCATTCTCATCATTAAGAACTGTGATATCATCACTATGTTTTTCATCTTCACCATCAGACGATACATCTTCGATCTCTTTGATTTGCACTGAACTTCTAAGCATTTTACACGTTTCACGGCCGTAGACACAGAAATTGAAACACCAAGAGCCATCAAAATCAAACTCCAAGAACTCTCCACCCTTCAAACCTACCTCCTTTACAATCTTCTTCCACCCATTAACCATTACAAATCTCTCGTTATCAGCACAACACTTCCTAAACGCCATTTTCCAAATGTTTCCATAAATGCTTCTAACAATTACACTTTTAGGCAACGACTTTGGCAAAAAAATGTTGAAAGAGATGGGTAATTCCTGAAAAAGGATCTAAAAGTTTCAATAAAACTAGAAATCTACAGATAAACATATGTAAGAAAAGCCAAAAAGAGAGTGAAGAGAAGTGTGTCTTTACCAGATCATCTCCAGATTCATCAGGTAAATACACTTTGAAGAACTTTGGAAGACGACCATCCACATAATTTCCTGTTCCATAGAAAGAAACCAGTCAGAACATATGATACATTGTGTAATTGTATAGAATCAAGAACAAAAGGAGAGCGTTTATATATTTGAATTAAATGACAAAATTAACTTGAGATTATAGGAGAACGTTTGGTCCGGTCTTCTTTTCAATTTCGAGTTTTTTTTCAACCTGTCTTCCCGCTTACGAGGCCGGAATATTCCTTTTCTACAGTCGAATCCTACATCGGCCGAACGATTTTCCGATTACCGGCTAGGTTAATCCGCCTATTCCGACGAGATTCCCTCTGAAAAAGTAGGGGAAACCCTAGCTAGCTATACGAATTCGGATTTCCCACTTGTCAGATCTCGGAAACTGCTAGAAAGCGAAAGAGGCTAGAAATGGACAAGGATCTCTTAGATATCTCTGGAGGAGACGACGAAGACTACTGGCTTCTGAATAATACTCCGAGGAAAGTTAATTCGAGCCGAGAGAAGAGTTATTTGAATTGCTCACCTCTTCAAATCCCTAAATCGAGTCGTATCGTTCCTACTCGGCCTCCTTTTTCCCCAATTGGTAAGCGCGCTTCGATTTCTGGATCCGAGTTTTGTTCAATTGTTAGAGTGTTTTTAACATTTGAAGTAGCATGTTTTGAATCTAATTTGTCCCTTTGTTTAGAGTGTTTGAACATTTGAATCAGCGTTGTTTGAAAAATGGGAATTTAGATGTTCACTAAGCAGTGTAAATTTGTGTAGTTTTGCGGATATATGAAGGTGGATTCTTATTGCAGGAAGAGTAACAGGAAACAACAACAACATGGAGCAGCCATGCGCTTCTGTTGATACAGATAGTGTAGGAAAGGAGAATTCTAAAGTTGAATTACCCAAATTGAGTGTGGAGCGACAGCAGATGAAGAAGAAGAAAAAGAATGCTGGTTTTAATCTGCGCAAAAGCTTAGCATGGGATAGAGCTTTTTCAACGGAAGAAGGTGACTTACCTTTTTCAACGGATTTGTTTACCATTCTCTTGTTTGGTCTATGGTACTAAGATGTGAGATATGGTTATGAACCAGGTGTTTTGGATTCATCTGAGCTATCTAAAATAACTGGAACTGCTTGCCAAGTTGGTGGAGATCGGTTATCTGCCATTCAGGAAGAGTTCAGAGAGTCAACGCCAGCTTCCAAATGTACTAGTGTTTCACCAGGACTACAAGCACTTGAAGAAAACTTATTTGACGATTTGCCTGTGAATAGTAAATACAGAGAGAAGAAGTTTGTGAGTGGTATACTGCCCAAGTACGGATCACCATCGAAAGTCCAATCTTCCTTGGTGAGTTTACTGGATCTGTCATTTCTTACAATTTCTTTAAGGCACATTCTATCTAAACATTGAATGTCTGCATTATAGGCCCAGAAAAAAGTTACATCAGCTCAGGAATTGAGGAGTGGTTCCAAGCGCAGTGGCTGCCCCCAACCTCCTCCTTCATCTTCATATCCTTTTCTTAACTGAATTAACGAGTGTTTAGGCAATCACTATCATTAACTGTTTCTATTGCTTTCTTGTTTTTGTTCTTTTTGCTCGTTAACCTTAACTTCCCTGAACCCTGAAAAGACCTGCAAATGTGCATACAACAACATCACGTAGCAGGGAGCTGAGCATATCTAAAGTTCCTAGTCCTACAACCAAATCTGATCCAATTACAGCTCCAAACAATATGAAAAGGACCACTCACAGTCCGAGCAAACCGAAGAATAGTCAACCTACTCAATTAAGTATGCCTCATAACCTGTTTTTTTTGCTCTCTTACTTTTGCGACATCTTGTTTATATATTGCTGTTGATCGCATTACCTTGGTTTTCTCTTCTGATATGACAGAGAATTCTCAGAGAAGCTTAGGATCTGGAAGTTCCTCTAGAAACACTTCAAGCATCAAGAGTAAAACAAAATCCAGTTTGGCGAGTAAACCTTCAATTCCGAAGCCCTCTCTTCAGCCAGCTAGAAGAAATATGGTAAAGCTATGCTGCCCCTCTGAAAACCAATATAGCAAATAGTTTATGCACTAGAAATTTGCAGCAAATGCTTTCTTTCCCATTGTCTTCCGATTGAGATTAACGTATTTCATTTTCTTGAACTCTAGATCAGCAAAACATCAGAAATATCTTCAGTATCCAACTCACAGCATTCTGTTGTTGGAAAGTCCAATCTTGGCCCTATGACTACATCAACTGTGGCTATGCTTGGTCATGGATCGACAGACTCTAATGTAGTTACTATGGGCACCTCGTTAGCTCAAAGTTCTTGCAACAGAGTTGGAAACACGCAGTCCGCAGTTTCACGACTGGGAAAACCATCAGGCTTAAGAGTGCCAAAACCTTCCATTGGCTATTTCAGTCAGGTATATTACTGAAATATGCTGAATTATATCGTGTTTTGTGCTTGTAAATCTCTCATACTTATTCCTGTTTTTGCAGTCTGACTCTCAACCGTCGCACGGTGAAGTAGACAAAAATAGTCAGCTAGCCAGATCTGATGTTTGTTCAGCCTCTCATTTTTCTTCGATCCCTACCTTCAAGAAACCCCAAATTGCTGAAAAGGTTCCTCGTGTCAACTCAAAGGCAGCAACTGAAAACTTCAGCAATTCAGGTTCAACTGCAAGATTCTCTGCTCAATCTATATATCCCAAACCTTCACAAGAAAAGGTGAAAGTGGACTTGAGAAGCACCCAGGAAGCAGAATCCAAAGCGTTGTGTTGTTCAATGAGTTCTCAGATAAATGAAAACCTGCAGCACCAATGTACCGTTCAAGGTGATACTGGAAAATTAGCTATGGATGATGTAACTTATTGTACATCTGAGAAGAATTCTACTGCAAAGTGTGAACCGCACTCAGGCTGCAAAAGTAATGTGCATGATGATAATAAAGATGAGAAATGGAAGTCTTGCTGCTCAGAAAAAGAATACTCTGCTTCACCGCTGAAAGATTCTAAGAATTCCCCGATGCAGTGTCCTCCTTGCGATGAGTTGATACTGTTTGATAACTCACAGTTCAAAGTCAGCAATCGGGAGAAAGAAGATATGTGTTCCACTAATGATTTTAGTAGACATTTTGATACTCCGGATGTTCATGAACAACCTCTAAATGGATGCGTGCACCCTGGAAATGAAGAGAAGATTAGTCCTTGCCTTTCTGGAGAAAAAGATGCGTTAATTGTCTATCATTCTACTGAAAATGTAGCAAAGCAGCCTGAGGTTTCGGATTCCTTCACTGCAGACCCAACTTTCAATGGGGATTTTGGTTCAATAAAGGGTGATGTAGACGATCCATCTTCTTCAGAAAATAAGTTAGGTAATACTGAAAATGGTTTCGTACCTTTGCGGCCTGCTGAAGCACCAGCTTGTGTTCAATCACCATGCAACCATCTTGAGGAAAATGCGGTTTCGAATATCTTGTGTGATCATAACATGGTGTGTAATGGTCAAGCTGTATTAGAAACGGAGGAGAGAACTGAACTACGCGATAGCACAGCGACAAGCTGTGAGGCTGATTTCATTGGTCCATTTTCTGCATGCAAAGACTGGTTTAGAGAATCTGAAGAACACCATTTGTCCAGCCAATTAGTCTTTGAGATGAAAGAGGGTGGCCATGAGATAGATGTCTTGACCAGGGACGAAAGAGCTGATGAGCCTGATATGCAGATAGAATGCTTTACTGGTTCTTCTGATGCTGACAACATGGAACAAGTGATATTACTAATGCCTTCCTCCGTTGAAGTTAGCACGGAGATTAAACCCTTCCCCGAGAAATCAACTTCTGAAAAGCAGAAGCAATACAATTGTTCGAGTAGTGAAATTACATCTGATGTAAATGATGGTTGTGTAACGAAGCAAGCTGATCAACTTGGAACATTAGTTGGTTGTTCTCCAGAAAAAGATGCATCTGCTGCTGTTTTCTCTTATTCAAATGAGGAGCTTGAAGATAACTCAGAGCTGGAAGACATGGACCTGGTTACAGACTCAGATTGTTCAGATGATGAGCCTGAGGATAATTTGGAGCGCACAGAGGTGGATGTGATTACTGATTCAGAGCTCATTGGTGACATTGATGAGTTTTCCGTCAAGGGCATTCTTAAGCAAGAATATCCCGAAGTAGAAGATATCCATACTGCGTCAGACCTCTGTGGAAAAACTAAAACTCTACTAAGTGAATCAATCAGTTCCTCGGATTCTATATTTGGAGATCCTGAATGTTTAAATAAGAGCACAGTTTTTTCCAGAATACCTGAAGGGATGACAAAAGAGAATTCAAATTCTGGAAGCATTGAGCATAACTATGTTGTAGAAGCTAAATTCCATATAGATGCTGAAAAGGATTTCAGTGCACAGGTCTCTGGTCAAGAACTCGTCCCCCATGAAGGAGAGGAAGTTAAAATTGCAAAGATCTCTCCTGATCCTGTAGCACTTTCGCCCAGAGAGGAAGAACCAGGAACTCCAATAGCCATGACAGAGACTTTCTCAGTCAGAGATGATATGAAGACTAACGAGTCCAATGTACTCAGCGATGACATTTTGACATTAGAAAGCAAGACATCAGAAGGCAATGATAAGATGATACCACTGTAAGTAATCTAGTCTCCACTAGTAATCCTTTTCTTTTCCTCGAGTGCAGTTCATTTTTAAGAAATTTGCTGATAATTCACTGTTTCAATAGGGATGCTAAACTTGAGAAGAAACCTGATCCTATAATTCCAAATGCTGTTCCATTTTCTGACGAGTGGTTAGCTGCAATTGAAGCTGCTGGGGAGGTACAAAATTCTCAAATATATGAATTAAACCTTGATAATGACCACTTGCTGTTATTGCATATGATATATAATTATTTTGGCAATGCCTCAGCAGAACTCTTCTGTTAAATATGCAGGAAATCTTAACACTGAAAAGTGGGCGTGTGCAACATTCACCAACAGAGAAATCTGCTCCTCAACTAGGTCCATGGTCTCCGGTATAATCCTCTCTCCCTCTCTCATTGTCATTTGGTGTTAATAAAAGGAAACAAGTTGAAAGATTAGGTCCTTGGGACTTTCAAAACATTTGGACTTTATTAGTTTGGTTGATATTGTAGAAAATCTCTTAATTTTGTTATAATCTTTCCTTAACTGACCAACTTATTAAATAACTTCATTCAAAAGATAAGTAGATGTCATAAAATTAGTTCGTGAAAACTAACTTGAGGAAAACCATTTTGTCTTGTGATGGCCAGGTCAAGAAGAAGAGTAATCAAGTTGTCGGACCATTTGACTGTACAAAGTATAATAACAAAGGTCTTCCTCCTGCTTTGTGACTGAAAACTAGGTTTCTTCTACTTAACTATTTTTTTTTACTTATCACTGCTGAAGGTTAAAAGTAAACTTTGTAAAACACACTCACTTTATGATCTTTGTATACGTAAGAAATAAAATATGTAGAAAGCACTTGTTGTTGAGGCATGATTGGCTTCCGCAAGAACTATTTTTCTTATCACATTTTGAAATATTCATTAGGTCAAACCTATAATAGAGATATTTGACAAGATTTTAGGACAAATACAAGTGAACATGTCGTGCATTTTCTATTCAATCCATGACACTTACAAGCTTGGGACCAAATTTGTGATTTGTTAGTCTGACGAGGCTATAAATCATCATCATGGACCATAACGGGTTTGCCTGGAACCGCAACAAAAGTATCATTTCAAGATAATTGACATAACCAACTCAATTCAATCTTTTAGTAAGAAGTTGATGAATATTCAGAAGAGTAAATTGATGATAACCCCAAGCAACATAACATTCTATAAATCCTTATTACTGTAAACATTAATGCCTAACAAAGGATTAAGATTTCTTCAGTTCCAACTTAAATAGCAAAATAAAATATAAGAAGCTCTCAAACGTCAACAGTGAGTTTGGCGTCAAGGTGAGTGAACTCTTGGAAGAAAGCTTTAAAGTGGTCATATGAATGCTTCACGTCATCCGCAGCACACATCTCACGAATGCTATGCATCGAGAGCTGAGGAGCTCCAACATCAACAGTCCTTATCCCCACACTACTTGCTAGTATTGGACCAATGGTGGATCCGCAAGCCATATCATTACGCACCACAAAATCCTGCAGTTTTTATGCCCATACTCATTATTATTCTTTTGGTCAACATGTCCATAGTCATTTAAAATATGTAGTAAGAAAATTTTCTGGATCACTCTCAGGCAAATCATACCTGAACAGGAAGGTTATGCTTCTCTGCTATTTCTCTGAATACAAAGGAAGTTAGGGCATTGGTTGCGTAACGTTGATTTGCGTTGTGCTTGATGACAAGTCCTCCATGCATCTTCGGCTGATGATTCTCGTCGTGTTTGTCCTATAAAATTGAAATCACAATGCAATGAAGGATAGACATCAACTTATGTTTTAAAAAAAAATATTTGCCAAATGATGAAATAATTACCATAAAGTTTGGATGTAAAGCATGTGCCATGTCAGCGGATACTAGCAAACTTTTTTGAATCGCTTTCTTAAGCACCTGTAACAATTAAATATTAGTGAACTATAATGAACAACAAGAAACAAAAAGTATAACACAATTACACAAGCCCCAGTTTAATGTCTATCACTTGAATGGGTTGCTACCTTAGTGTCAGAACTGAAGCAACTTGTGATGTGTGACATAGCATCAATCATGACAGGGGAACCAGCTCCTTGGGCTGAATTGGAACCAACTTCTTCATGATCAAATAGTGCCACCATTCTTATTCCACTTTCTTCCTTTAAGTCACTTTCAGAAGACGTTGCATCTATAAGTGCCTATGTACAAAGTTCAAATATTTGTAGCAAACATATAGTTCAGCATCAGGTTAAACTAAGAAAATATGCAATTGCAGACAGAGTAATTGAGCACCCGAGTCGACTGACAGTTGTTCATCAATGTATTCAGTAGCATAATGGATAAAGTTAGATACTGGTTAGAAATGCTTTAGTCGCACAAAAAAACAAAGAGATGCTCACTTTGATGTGACCCATATCAAAACATACACTCAACGTGAGTTAACATACTTGTACAGAAACATCGACTAGGTAGACATAACTTAAATTGGGCTTAAACACATGTCTTTATATGTGAAGAACATGGATAGAGTGGAGACCAACTAAGGCATAGTTAAGATCAGGAAATATATACCATGGACTTATATATTCCTAGTAAAAGTGAAAGGCGTACCTTCAGAGAGCAATATGACATACAGAGATTATCTAGTCTTCCCGAGAAAATAAATTCTTTTGCTGCACCAGCTAGAATGCTTGGCTGAGTGTCACATGCTTGCAGCTCGAAATCGCATATCTCCTCAGGTTTACAACCCAGCGCATTTGCAATAATCTAAGAATTAGGAAGAAAAAAGCCAAGGACTAGTGGATTATTAAATCAGAACAAGATCTAACATTCACAATATAAACTACAAATCTCATATTTCAGCTAGACCTCCATTAGAAGTGGGTGATGCTTTGATTTTGAACTAGTTTGAGTGCACTTCTTTCCTCCATCAAGTTCACTATCTTCGGCTGGCATTCTATTGAGCTCCGCCTTCAAATATATTATCACAGAATGTAAATATAATGCAAAAGGGCAAGAATTCAAGTCCGCTGCCAACTTGACAACCACACGGTTTGACATCATAGATAAAAACAACCAAAAGTTAAAGGGTTCACAAAGATAGCTAATGTGCAAACAAACATTTTAGCAAGACTGAAAGAAACAGCGGAACTAAGAAAGAAATAAGTGAAAATGGCTTCCACGTCCTGTAACAATTGTCTCATTTAAGTTCGTTCTGAAAAACAGGCACTAAAAGCGCACCTTGATCGCTGTTGCTATTAAAGGAACGAGGTGTGTCTGAGTGTTTGGCTTAAAACCTTCACTGTTCACGTTCCTGTCAGCGAGGCAAAAAAAAGGGAAAAAGTCTTATTTTAACCTTCTCTACATAAAATAAGTGAGAAGCATATAGTCTGGTAATGGCAAACACAATTAGAAACAAGAGACTAAGAAGTTAACCTGTCCAAGTGGATGGCCAAAGTAGGAATCCTCATAATAGGATCCTCAATCCTGACAAGGCGATGAGAATACGAGACGGAACCTGCTGCTTTCTCCTCTTTTAAAACAACACGCCCAGCAACAGTCAAGTCACGATCAAACCAGGTATACCACAGGCCACCTCCATATGTTTGAACACCAACCTCCAAGAATCCACCTTTAGTTATCTGTCCAAAACACTTTCTTGTCACATAATTGAAAACGGCAGATGAGGAATCCTGAATCCAAATGGGCGCCTACCTTTGATACAGGCTTCAATTTGAGGCAAGGGCTATCAGTGTGAGCTCCTATGATATGGAACCCGTTACCAGCTACGTATCTGTTCAAAAGAAAAATCCAAAAGATTCTCACTTTAACTCGCAGCTATCTTAGATTAGTAGAAACAACAACAATGAGTGGTACTTACTTATGACCGATGGCAAAAGCAACAATAGTGGAGTAGTTTCTGGTGAAGAAGTATTTTTTGCCGGCCTCGAGTTTCCAATCATCTCTCTCAGAAACCTGCTCATACCCAGCTTTTACAAGCCGCTTCTTTGACTCGTCTAACAAATATAAATAATACTCAGTAGATCAATCAATCAATCAATCACAATGGAAACTAGAAAACAGGAAAATTACCGACGGCATGAAAAGCGGTGGGAGAAGCATTGAGAAAGGAGAGGAAATCAGATACGAGGGAACTTTTATCCATTTGTGGTGGATCTGTGAGCTAATCGAGTCTCTCTTTTCTTCTCTGTGAGGAGAGCTTTGCTTCAATGGGATCGATGTTCTCTCGCTAATCGCTACAAAGGAAAGAAATATAAAAAAAGTTTTTTTTTTATTCTTTTGAATTAATAAAAAATGTCAGAACCGAACCGATCGAGTTTTTAATAAGATAAAACCGAACCGAACCAACCGGTGGTTGTGGTTGTGGTTGGTATGGTGTGGACTTATTATGATGATGTCTTTCGAACTTTTTCATTTAATTTCTCCAATTCCACGGTTTGGAGAAAGTTAAGAAACGTTAAACAGTAAAAAGGCACTTGTATTGTATGTTATGGTAGGCTCTTCAACTACTCTACACAGCAAATATCCGTTTCGGTGGAAATATTATTAATACAAGAAAGTTCAAACGATCGATCAAGGGGCCTTTATACCACCATCTTTTGTTTCAATTCATAGCATGATGAAATTTATTATCAAAAGTTGAAATTAACTTATCCACCCACTCAATTTTCGTATTTAAATAATTTAACTTTCGTAGTTATTACCAATAATGAAAGAAATATATTTTATACGTCAGTCATCTCTATTCGTAGTTTTTATCTAATATTTTAACCTTTGCTGTTTAATGACCATGGTAGGTTTAAAGCATTCGAAAACATTTTTTTGATAGTAAGAAACGAGTTGCACATGAATTTAACCACTATGTAAATTTCAAACATTTTTTATTATAACTATTCATAAAATTAAATAACATAACTATTTAGAAATTAAATAGCGTAAAATTCGTTAATAGATGACACAAATTTGTATCTAGTATACTTGATGTAATGATATTTTGATTTAAAATGAAATAAAACGGGTAAATGTGTATCATGAATTTTATTCATTCGGATTACTTGATATACATTTCATGTTTACAAAAATAACATGTCAATTCTATACATAACGAGATTTATATTTTGATTAAATTGAGTTAATATTTGCTTTCCTCATCAAAGGATTTCACGATAATGATTCATTGAGAGTGAAATAAGAAACCCTTGTTTGCATTATTCAAAATAAGAAACCTATCACTAGCTGTCCTTCTTGGCCAGCTAAGTGCTCCTCCTTGTGGCCCCATTAGATGTTAACTTAACCAGAGTTCAATTTACATTTACACTCTAGTTATCTCTGTTTTACCTTGTTTACTTAAGCATGTTGTTCTCATTTCAACAAATCTTAACACTGAAAAGTGGACGTGTGCAACATTCACCAACAGAGAAACCTGCTCCTGAACCAGGTCCATTGTCTCCGGTATAATCTTCTCTCCCTCTCTCATGACCATTAGGTGTTGATAAAAGGAAACAACAAGTTGAAACATTGGGACTTTCAAAACATGTGGACTTGATTAGTTTGGTTGATTTTCTATCAGTGCTGTATATAACAACACTATGTAGAATTTAACTCTTAGTTCTTCTATATTCTTCACTCATGGACCAACTAATTAAATTGCTTCAATCAAAAAGATAAGTAGATGTCACAAAACTAGTTAGTGAAAACTAACTTGAGGAAACCATTTTGTCTTTTGTGATGGCCAGGTCAAGAAGAAGAGTAATCAAGTTATCGAACCATTTGAGTGTACAAAGTATAATAACAAAAAAAAGTATTGTAACCGTTAATTATCAATATACAGGTATCTATTTTTTTTTTTTTTTTTTTTTTTTTTTTTTTT
>NC_025702.1:16878318-16890282 GCF_000633955.1 Camelina sativa
TTCTTCTACTTAACTATTTTTTTTTACTCTCTTATCACTACTGAAGGTTAAAAGTAAACTTTGTAAAACACACTCACTTTATGGTCTTTGTATACGTAAGAAATAAAATATGTAGAAAGCATTTGTTGTTGAGGCATGATTGGCTTCTGGAAGAGCTATTTTTCTTATCGCATATTGAGATATTCATTAGGTCAAACCTATAATAGAGATATATGACAAGATTTAAGGACAAATACAAGTGAACATGTCGTGCATTTTCTATTCAATCCATGACATTTACAAGCTTGGGACCAAATTTGTGATTTGTTAGTCTGATTATTCACAAAATTAAATAGCATAAAATTTGTTTGTATATGGCATATCTATTATACTTAATACCAAATATATTTTGATTTAAGTTAGCTAAAATGTGATAATATGATGTTGTCACTTATTTCTTCACCTAGATATTTTTTTTTTTTAAATCTAGTCATATAGCTATAGATAGTTAGATACCCTTCCTTATATGTGGTTGTGTAAAATCTCTTCTTTTTTTTTGGTAACATAAAAAAATTCCAAGACTAGAAGATTTTACATGTGGTCGAGTAATTTTGGTAGTAATATAAAACCGACCAAAATCACCCGGGTAACAAAAACCGAACCGGATTAAATCGTAATAAAACTAGAATTCGAAGGGTAATAAGTTTCAAAATCCTCTTTTTATTTAATAGTTTAACAAGACAGCAACGTGGATCTGGCAGCAGACAAAAAAAAATAATAATAATAATAAAAATCACAGCCATCCATCCATATCTCTCTCTCTCTCTCGTTCGAGCTTCTTCCTTTTTTTTTCCTCATCTCAAATCTTCTTTCATCTCCCTCCCTCAGCAATCTCAATCGATCCTTCTCGAATCGTATGTGTTCTTCTTCTTCTTGCATCTTATTGAGAAATCTCCTTCCTTTTCTCTCGTTGAGTTTGAATCAGCTGAATCTCAAAACCCTAATTCTGTGTTTTTTTAATCCGAGGGTTTTTTTTTTGTGGGATCATGAGTTTATTAGTTTGGATCGTTAATCGTGATTGAGATTTTTGATTTTATTGGATTTTTTTTTTGTGATTGTGTCATAACGATTGGTTTTCACTTTTTGTCCGTTGACGCGTCTTTTTATGAATCGTACGGCGCATGCACAGATCGTTTTTTTTTTGGAGTTCTTCATTGTAGATTGTTTTTTTTTTTTTTTATAGATTCTGATTGTTATATTCCTTAGTAATCGATCTGAAAGTTTGAATTTTAGAGTAAATTTTAGATTTTTGTAAGTTGGCAATTGATAACGTTGATGAGATGAGTTAACATATGATAATTCTAGGATTGGATTAGGATTATTCTGAATGTATATTGACTTTCTTCTGATGATAAATCTAGTCTCCGGGCGATTTAGCCTGTGGTTGAGATTTTGGATTCAGCGCAGTTTGGCTTTTACTTGTATTCTTTAACTTTGTTGACTAATGTATCTCAATTTCTCTTATAGACCAACATGAGTGACCATGGAGAGAAGACCTGCCCACTGTGTGCTGAAGAGATGGACCTGACTGATCAACAGTTGAAGCCTTGCAAATGCGGCTATCAGGTCTTGCATCTAACTTCAATTTTCTGTCAAGTGTATTGACTTGTTACTGCTTAGTCTTGAAACTTGAGTATTATAGTAGGGAGAACAGTTTTTTGCTTATTGCAATGCTCAATAGCTCTCGTCTTTCTTAAAGCCTCTTAGGTTACGATCTAATTTTCTTGGCTTATCTCAAAGTTTCTGCTACGGTTTATCTGCGTAGCACGGAAATAGAATAGATGTGATAAGAATTAACTTAGTTGTGGAATTTTGCACATCTTTTGCTAGCCTCATTGACCATTGATTTTTGTTCTGTTAATATATTTTGTGATCTGTGATTCAGATATGAGTTCTGTTAATATTTTTGTGATATGTGATTCAGATATGTGTTTGGTGCTGGCATCACATAGTTGACATGGCAGAGAAAGATCAAATAGAAGGGCGTTGTCCAGCTTGTCGCACTCCATATGACAAAGAAAAGATTGTAGGGATGACTGTTAATTGTGACAGGTAGATGATGCATTATCTTTTTGGCGAATTTAATTTTTAGTCTGGGAAAATCTTTTTTTGTTTCTTTTGCTGATGGCTTGTCTATTGCCCCCTTCACAGTCTGGCCTCGGAAGGTAACATGGCGCACAAGAAGATCCAAAAGTCTAAATCAAAACCTTCTGAGGGAAGAAAGCAACAACTCACCAGTGTGCGAGTGATTCAAAGGAATCTTGTTTACATCGTTGGGTTGCCCCTTAATCTAGCAGATGAAGATGTATGTGAAGTTTCATCCAAACCTCTAATATTCTTTTTGTTGTGGATTGCTATTTAACTAGCCTTCCATTTTTTTTCAGCTACTCCAGCATAAAGAATATTTTGGTCAGTATGGAAAAGTTCTCAAGGTTTCCATGTCCCGAACAACATCTGGTGTCATCCAACAATTCCCAAACAATACATGCAGTGTGTGCGTTTCTGTATAGACTTCCCTTATCGTAAAACTTTCCTCTTAGCATAAATTTCTTTGCCTTCTGCTATAATTTTTTTTTTATTTTTTTTCTGATAAAAATTTCTCCGGTCCCAGATATATTACTTATGGAAAAGAGGAAGAGGCTGTTCGCTGCATTCAGGCTGTTCATGGGTTTATCTTGGATGGTAAATCACTGAAGTAAGTTTTAACTTGCTTTCTTATTTTCTGAAACTATCTGAAATCATTCACCTAATAATTATGTACTCTCACTCATGTATATTGCAGGGCATGTTTTGGGACAACCAAGTATTGTCATGCATGGCTGAGAAATGTGGTAGGTCTCCAATGGATTCATGTTCTGCTTGCTGAGTCCCTGAGTTGTTCTTTTGGTTACCTCTTTTCAGATAAATGTTGAAATTTTTTGTCTTTTTGGCTTATGAATTGCATTTTTTTATTTCAGGCATGCGTCAATCCTGATTGTCTCTATTTGCATGAGGTTGGTTCTCAAGAAGATAGTTTCACAAAAGATGAAGTCATATCAGCTTATACAAGGTAAATTTTTACCATCTAAAATTTTATAATTCCTTCTTGCATTCATGATTGTTCTGTTTCCTGGATCCGTTTTACTTAGTATATGTAAAACATGATGGTTGCTCTAGTATTTTTGGATGATTAGTTAAGTCTTATAGTAATTTTGAAGGAGTAGAGTTCAACAAATCACTGGAGCAACAAATACTCTGCAGCACCGTTCAGGGAGCTTACTACCTCCACCACTGGCTGCTTATTCCAGTGACATTTCTTCTGCAAAACCAGTTGTAAAGGTTCCTTCAACCGTAAGTTCAGTTCAATCTCAACTTGCCCTTGACAAACCATTCTATTTGGCTTGAGTCATGTGTTCCAAGAATATGTTTTGAGTAGATTACAAACCATTTCCTAGGATGTTTAGCCTCAAAAAACTCTCGAAAGCCTTAAACGGCCCAAAACAAACCGGAAAATACTAAACATCTGAAGCATTTCTTATTTATTAATCCTAGTTCATTACTAAAATGATGTTGTAGCATGACTAGCTATGAAAATTCTTTGGTTTACTGAGCTTATTATTTGATGTCTCAATATATTTTTATATGAGCAGAATGCAGCAAGTGCTCCCAGGTATTCTCCTCCTAGTGGGAGTGGGAGCTCTAGCAGATCAACTGCTCTCCCTGCTGCAGCGTCATGGTATGTCTTAACCTGATGCTTTTTATGTGAAGTATTTCCGACTGGTCAATCTGATAAAATAGGGAATTCTGTTGCAGGGGGACACATATTGCAAACCAGCAGTCTTTAGCAACTTCGGCTACCTCAAATGGATCTTCTGATGTGCAAAGATCAACATCGGTAAATGGAAACTTGGCGTTTTCCGCTGTTGTTGCGAACGCAGCTCATGGGCCTGTATCCTCTAGTGACGTTCTTAAAAGACCATCGCGCAAAGAAGAAAGCGAAATAGTTGTGGACAGAAGCAAACCTAGCGTGCTGAAGTATTTGCAGCATAATGTTGTGGTTGATTCCGGGTCCAAGAGGACTACCTCACTCGATAGAGATCCCAATAGCAATAGGTTATCCAGTTCATTAGACTCTTCCTACGGTGACGGGGACATTGACAAGCCTTCAGCTACTGTGAACTCATTTAACGATGCAAATGAAGCTGTAGAAGATGGCCCTATTGTAAGAAACTTGTCGGATGGTGTTGCACGCATGGGGATTGATATGAATTGTAGGGATGAACATCCCGATATTACAATGGCGATTGGTAGTTGGTGTGATCAAGGTTCTATTAGACAACCTGGTCATGAGGTATCAAAGTTGCCACAGTTAGAGCAATGTAGGATGGATAGTTCTATAAACACTGATAAGAAAGCTATCGTATCAGAGGATGGGGTCCCCCTCTCAAGGCCAGAGTGGGAGTGGAGATCAGATCTGCAATCGCAGATGCAAGGTAGCTCAAAATTACAAGTGGAGGATAGATCACGATTCGATAGCCAACAGCATCACCCTGAAGAGGATATTATCCGCTCGCGGTTTATGTCTAATTTGTCAAGTTCCATTTTGGATACAAATCATATGACTTCTCGTTCTTCCCCGCCTTGTGAAACTTTAGGTGTGCCAGGTGTGAACGACTCAAATTCGAGGTCCTCTTTGGATAGAGGCAGTGATAGATTGCATCTTCCAAATGGAGATCTTCCAAATGGATTTGGTGATAAATCCATGACCAGTGTGGAGCACTCTCTGTTTGCTAATGAAGGAATTAACACTGTGGAGAACTCTCTGTTTTCTAATGAAGGCAGGAACAAAATCAAAAGTGCAGAGAATGCTATAATTTCAAACATTTTGTCACTCGATTTTGATCCATGGGATGAATCCTTGACTTCTACACACAATTTGGCAGAGTTGCTCGGTGAAGTTGATCAGCGATCTAGTACTCTTAAACCCTCAAACCTCCTAAAGCAACATAATAGCCAGTCTAGATTTTCTTTTGCACGGTATGAAGAATCTAATAATCAAGCATATGACAGCGACACCCATAGTATGTATGGGCAGTTGTCAAGAAATCAACCTATTCAGGAGTCTGTAGTGAGCCGAGATATTTATCGAGATAATCTCGGGAGTCTAAATGGATTTGCATCAAACTACTCAGGTGGATTGGATAACTTTGCTGCTAGTCCTTTATTCTCTTCACACAAGAATCCTGGTTAGTATTTCTGACTTTTCGCGTTTTTATATTTTTCTGCTAGATTTCCAACTTTTTCACCCGTTGTCTTCTTGCAGTTTCACGACCCCAAGTTTCTGCTCCTCCAGGATTTTCTGCTCCCAACAGGTTACCGCCTCCTGGCTTCTCTTCACATGAAAGGATGGGCTTATCTTCTGATACTGTGCCAGGTAATTTATTTTCTTCTTCTATTAGGGGGTAGCTTAGAGTGTAGTTCATGCTAGAGACTATAACTATTGTGCACTTGTATCGTAGGAACTCGTTTTCTTGACTCTTCTTCCTTGCTGAGGAATGCATATCAAGTACCACCTTCAGTTGGTAATTCGAGTGGTGCAAGTGATATTGAATTTGTGGATCCTGCAATTCTAGCTGTAGGAAGAGGGATGGTAAATGCAGACTTGGATAGGAGATCAGGATTCTCATCACAACTGAATTCTTTTGAAAATGAAACAGGATTCCAAATGTTGAGACAGCAGTCCTTGTCTGGTGCACAACAACAAGTCAATGGGTTTCATCATGACCTTAGAAACTTATCTCCTTCACTTACCGATCCTTATGGAATCAGCTCAAGGCTAATGGATCAAACACAGGGAAGTAGCTTATCCCCTTTCTCACAGCACCCAAGACAACAACCATCTGCAAATTCAATCTTGTCTAATGGTCACTGGGATAAGTGGAATGAAGGTCAAAGTGTTAACTCTCTAGGCATGGCAGAGCTTCTTAGGAATGAACGGCTGGGATTTAATGGGACCATATACAACAACGGATACGAAGAACCCAAATTCCGGATTCCAAGTCCCGGAGATGTGTATAATAGGACATATGGGATGTGATTCTGGCATGAAGAGAGGTTCCGCTTTGTTGGATTTTCTCTGGTTGATCCCGAGTGTTGGGAAAGTTATACTAAAAACTGCTACGACTGCTCACATATAGAATTGAGTTCTCATCAAAGATGCAGGACCCTGACATAGATTCCCCAAGAGCAATTTGAACTTGAAAGGTACTGAATCACTTAATTCTATAATGTGTGATTTTGGTTAATGATCTATCAGTTTTGGTAGTATATGTGAGAGTGATATGTTTTCTCCTTTGCAGAGAGCAGCGATGTTAATGTTTGGGTGCGTTGGATAGATTTTGATTTCTGCTGATGGGGTTTGGTCGGAAGTCTGTCAAATTTTGAGGGTTCAGCGATATAACAGGGGTCGAAGTCGTGCCTCTGAATTTTTTCTTTTCTTATATAAAAATTGTAAATGGATTTTAGTTACAAATAACAGTATAGCTTTTTGAAAAATTCTATAAAACATCAAATTGTTATAGAGCAAAGAAAAGTATATTTTGTTTCAGAGTGTCGAAAGAACAAAGCACATATAATAGATGCAACCAGCTGTGTGTGCTGAGTCGTCCTAATAGACTGTGCGAGTATGTGGTATAAAGTTAGGCATAACAAGGAAACTAGTACAATAGTAAACGCCGGGCGTAAGTTTCCTGACCGAAAAGTGATGCATCTTCCATGGCTCATTCTGTACCAATCGGCTCCACACGTGTAGAGAAAGCATAATTTTTTTTTTTTTTTTGAATTTAATGTTAAATTATATTCAAAAAAAAAAAAATTAAACGGGTTTACAACTTGTGCAACATAGTTTGAATAATAAATGTGTTGAAAGGATTAAAATAGAAAACTTGTGCTAAGATCGGGATTGCAGCCACATTTGAAAACCTTCATCATATCGCCTATCACCCATAAGACCTATAGCAAGAAGCTGGTCTCTAACCTGCCTATCAACTCACGCAATGATGGTGTCTGCAGGCTTCGGTGACTCACCATGCCTCCGACCATTTCTTTCTTTCTAGACCGTATAAACCACTACTTGAAATAAGTAGCGAATTAGAAAACCTTCTACCAGCTGAAGGTTCGGGTTAGATATGTAATCGATAAGGAGGGGCCAATCGGTGGTAAAAAATGTCTGCAGCAGTCCTTTGGCAAGAGCAGACCACACAGTCGAGACAAAAGGACAGGCGAAGAAAAGATGATCCCGTGTTTCTAAGGTAAGCTGACAAAATACACAAAGACCCGCTGCTTGCCCATTCCACGCAACCATACGAGCACCTGTTGATAACCGATCCAAGACCGCCAGCCAGACACAAAAAGAGTACTTAGGCGTTGCATGACCAAACCAGATTCCCTGATGCCATGACACAGTGCTTGATGTAGTTCGAGTATGGTTCCAAGTGTCGCGAGTTGAAAACTTTTGTCGAAAAACATCATTTTTCCCTCGTGCACTCTATCCTCCCGCTCATGAAGTTGTTGCCACTGAAGTAACAGACAATCCTCTATGACATTGAGATGGTCTGCTCGGTGCCGGTGAGGCCGACAGCGAGACCACACCGCTGCGACAGAGCTCGGCCAGCTGATCCCCAAATCTAATACTCCACTGTTCCCTACCACATCAGCAAGTGTACCCAGGTTTGACCAATTATCGAACCAGAACGAAGTGTCTTCCCCATTTCCTACCTCCACTTTACAGAAAGGTTTAGGAAGATCACTATACTTTAAGAGTTTAGCCCATATCCACGAACCCAGACTTGTAGTACCTTTCAATGACCATAACGAAACCTGCTTCAACAGATTCATATGAACCCACTGTACCCAGAGAGACTCACCTTTTGAAACTAACCTCCAGATCAACTTCAAACAACATACCACATTAGCCTCATGCAGGGATCTTAAACCAAGACCACCCTCACGTTTCGGTCGACATACAACCTCCCACGCCACTTTAGCCTTTCTAGTACTCATCTCGATGCCAGACCAGAGAAACGCCGAACATAAGGAGTTAATCTCGTTGAGGCACTCCCTAGGTAACCTATAAGCACCCATCCAGAAAGTAACAGAGGATATCAGATTAAAACGACCAGCAAATGAGAGGGAGCGGACTGTCCAAGAGCGAATCCTCTTTCTGATCTGTTCTAATAAGGTGGAACAGTCGGCAGTGGTAAGAGATTTGGTGACAAGGGGAAGCCCCAAATATCTAACCGGCAAGGAGCCTATGACAAAAGGGAGCGAAACAGAGGCAGGTCAATTGTCTATGTCCCCCGCCAAGAACAGAGTAGACTTCTCCAAACTTATATTTAGACCGGAGAGCTGCGCAAACTTAGTGAAAACCTCAATAATACTCGCAATAGATCTAGCCTTGCCATCCGAGAGGACCATAAGATCATCTGCAAAACTAAGATGAGTGAGACCAAGTGAACGACACCGAGGATGATACCCAAACCTCTGACCACCCGCCGCTCTATCAAGCAATTTAGATAACACGTCCATGCATATGACAAACAAGTATGGAGATAGTGAACAACCCTGACGAAGTCCCCGTGAACTCTTGAAAAAGCCGGCCAACTCGCCATTTACTTGAATAGAGAATGATGCGGTAGTGACACATAGCATTATCCAATGGATGAACATCAGTGGAAACTGCATTGCAGAGAGGACTTTAGAGAGAAACGACCACTGAACTGAGTCAAAAGCCTTGGAAATGTCAATTTTTATAGCACAACGCCCAGAAATGGAATCTCCATGGTAGTCCTTCACAAGTTCAGTAGCCAACAGCACATTCTCAATCAACAAACGATCCTTCACAAAAGCAGACTGATTACCAGAAACAAACTTCGGGAGCACCCTCTTAAGTCTATTAGCAATGACCTTCGAAATGACCTTATAGATCACATTACAACAAGAGATGGGCCTATAGTCCTTCATTTCCTGCGCAGAGACTTTCTTAGGGATTAAGGCAAGTATGGTAGAGTTTATACCTTTAGGCAGGAAACCCTTAGCAAAAAAAGATTGAACAGCTAGGACAAACTCTGAACCCAAAATCTCCCAAGTAGCCTTATAAAACTCCGAAGTGAAACCATCAGGACCAAGCGACTTATCATTTAGCATGGAGAAGAGGACCTTTTTTATTTCCTCCCCAGAAACTTTTCGAGTTAAAACCTGTTGATCCACCTCAGAACAGCAGAACGATAGAAAGAGCTCCATCTCCTCCACTGTGGTGCCCTCAAAAGTCATCGGAACTGTCTGCAGAAACTCACGAAAATACCTTTCAGCCTCAACCTTTATTTCCTCGTCCCGTACAACCATTCTCCCATCAGATCCTAGAATCTCCTTGATAGAGTTTGAAGCTTTGCGCGCAGTAACTGCCCTGTGGAAAGCTTTGTTATTTCGATCCCCCACCTTCAGCCAATGCAACTTCGACTTCTGTTTGAGATACTTTTCTTCCAAGCTCGCTAAGAAATCCCAGCGCGTATAAGCCTCATTCTCCTCAACCATCGCCGTAGGAGAAGGGTTAGCAAGGTTTGCTTGTTGTTTGTGACATAAATCTTCGAAAGCATCCTTAGTCTTCTTCACCAAATTCCCCAACCTACGCTTTGCCAAACAACGCAAAGTTGGCGTTAACCCCTTGAGTTTTTTTGAAAACCGGAAGAGTGAAGAAGTAGATAAAAACAGAGGCTATGTCGCTTTCCAGTATGTGTCCACTAGCGGTTTGAATTCCTCCATCTCAGTCAAAAGATTAACAAACTTGAAAGGCTTCCTCCGTTGCGCATGAGTATCTACATCCCCCTTAATCATGATCCGGCAGTACAAGTGATCAGAGCAACCTCTTGCAGCAAAAACATTGTATGCCTGGGGAAATACTCTAGTCCATATAGGATTGACTAGCACACGATCCAACTTTTTGAGAATCAAATCATTATCCCTTTTGTTGCACCATGTAAACAGGGGACCGTGGTAAGCCATGTCGGCAATAGAACAGTGGTTAACTACCGCTTGGAAATCCCGCATACCCCCTGAGATTATTGGATTTGTATCAGCTCTAGAGTGCTCGACCATATCCAAAGTTTCATTAAAATCACCAAAAATAATCCAAGGCTTGTTATGTCGAATAGGCGAGTTATGATGCTCACGCAACTCCTCCCATAATACTTTGCGAGCCTCCACAGTATTCAAAGCGTAGACAAAGGAACAGAAAAACTCCTCTGTTTGATCGTCAAGCTTCACAGAGCAAGTGATTAACTGCTCACTCTTATAGAACGGATCCAATCGCACCGTGTCCTTCCACATGACCCAAATGCGACCCCGACTGTTGAACTCATAATTCGTTAAAACAAACCAACCCGGAAACAAAAAACTTCCCAACCTCAAAGCCTTCCTTTCCCGAACCCTAGTCTCCAACAAACAACCAAACTGAAACCTATTCCCCTCCAACCACTGTTTTATTACGGAATGTTTTGAAAATTTATTTAGACCGCGCACATTCCAACATAAACCTGACATTAATGCTTCAGGGGAGGCTTCTTACTCTGATCTCCAGGATTATTCCGAGAAGATTGAAGAGAAAGAGTTGAATTTTTCTTATTTGCCGTTTTTGTGCCCCGAGGCAGATAAGTCCGGAGCTGCACCACCGCTTGTGCACCCTGCTTTATAGCAACCCCAGTATGTTGGAGATGATCCTTTGGGTCCTCCATCGTAGACTGTTGAGCGGAGACCCCAACCTCCTGCTCATTTACCTCCTCTCGAACCTCGGAAGCATCATCGTTAGCATTCGCATCTTCCCCAAGAACCGAGTAAGAATTCTTTAGCAAGGAACCAGCACCTAGCTCTGACACCTCCTTCTGCTTACTAGGACTCACCCTACCTGCCGATTTCGGTGTAATCCATTCATCTGTCAAGTTTGCTTCTCCTGAATCCAGGTTAGTAGCACCCTGAGGCACCACTGACGAACTCTCAGAGCTGAGAGCCGGAGGCACCACTATCGAACTCTCAGAAACAAGAACTGGAGGCACCACTATCGAAATTTCAGAACCGAGAACTGGAGGGAGGGCAGAGGATTGAGGTTCAGTAATCCTTAGTGCAGGGGACACGGATTGAGTTGGTGAAGAGGGAACTACCCCGGGGGACTAACACGTAGTGCTAAGGTGTCCCCAGTGATTGCAGTTAGAACAACGAGGAGGGAGCCAAGGATAGCTGTATAGAACAACTGTTTCGAGTTCCCCCTCTTCCTCACCCGAGATGGTGTACTCCCGCGGCAAGTCCTTTGTCAGATCCGCTTTCACCATGATTTGAGCTTCATCAAAACTAACGCACGCTTCAGTGTTTGAATGCAACCGAATCGGCTCCCCTACTGCGCTTGCAAGAAACTCCAAGCCCTTTTCTGTAAACAAAGTGGGTGGAACATTCTTGAGAGTGACCCATAATGGAACGGATTGCATAGCTGGCTGAGTCTCCTCAGAAAAGGGAGACCATTTAGAAACGATCATGGGAAGATCCGCAATGTTCCACATGCCACGACTTAAAACCCTATGCCGCATTCCCTCACTTCGAACACGAAACTTTATTGTGAACTCATTCACGGCAAAAACATCAATCAACGATGTTCTATCTCCAAGCCTCCAGATCTTATTCATTATCATGTGAATCTTGCCAACATGAGGAGCCTTCGCATTAGCAAACTTCCCCACCACAAAATCCTCCCACAAAGGTTTTGCATCCTCAAAAACCTCCCGCGGCACTACAACCTTCTCCTTACCATTAACCTCCAAAACTTGAAACTTTTGTTTAGTAAGCATACGTGTTTGAGCGACTTGTAGAAAGGATCGCTTTCCATTGAGAACCCCCCCCCCCCCC
>NC_025702.1:16890857-16898289 GCF_000633955.1 Camelina sativa
CCCCCCCCCGCAGGCTGTTGCGACGACGACACTGCCTTTAAACCCTCTTGAACTTGACTTCCCTCCGACGAGACTTCCACAACCTTCGCAAAGATCCCTTCCCCATGACACCCCTCCTTATCACCCCCTCCCTCCACAGGAAGACGGCTTGGGGAAGCCGCCGACGGTACCATACTTGACAATAACGCAAGAAACCCTAATCGCCTTTTCTATCACCTTTCCTTATTTAAAAATCGCCCCTAAATTGAAACTTATTATTAAGGGGTTTTCTCTTTGGCTCTTTCTATTAGAATTCGCATGAAATTGTATGTTATGCAACAATACCTTTACATGCCAAAACATTATCAAATTCGATCAAAAGAAAAAAAAAAAGACCCCAAATAAAAATTTATCTTCTTTGAGAGAGAGAAATTATACCGGCAAATTATTTGGTTGCATCCCCAAGAAAGTTCAACCATGTGTTTGCACCTGCCGCATTGACGCCACCCTTCAAGATTTGCCAAAGACATAAGCTTTGTATCCTCGTTTAGAGGACTGGGATGCAACTTCTTGTAATCGGTGCACGATAGCGAACTATGCCATGGAACCATGCAGTGGACGCAGAAGGAGCCACCGCATTTGAAGCACTTCCTAAATCCAGATTCAGAAGATGCAGAAAGAGAAAGCATGAAATTGGACATCAAGTAAGAGCACGTTTGGTAAGGACAATAAACTCTGTCTGCGGAAGGAGTTGAGTCCTCTATAATCCTCTGTCTCCACATACAATTCAGCTTTGGAGTCAATAGGTTGCGGCATCTATCAATAGACAGCATAGACGTGCACCGAAGGTCAAGACAATTCGGTATCCTTCCAGCAAGCAGCTTCACCTCTATATATTTTTTAACACAAGTAGAGCAAAACGAGTGACCACATTCATCAGCTGGAAACATAATAAGTTCAGAATCAATGTCTTCGAAACAGATAACGCAAGACTCTTTCTTAGCTGCCTTGGTTTGACGAGGATAGAAAGCTCCTCTCGGCCTAGTTTCTGGAACCATAGAAGCCATGTGGTCGTTGTGTAGCAGTCCTGTAGTCCTAAACAGCGCATTCTCCTTCCAGCTGTCACCAATTGCAACCCTAATTCCTGCTTTTACGGGGTCCGTGTTGCTCTTCGCCGCCATGTCCTCGCTTGTCAAACCCTTGTAAATTAAAAGAACTCGATATATATGAGCTTTGTGCTTTATTTAGGTGTACTTGTCCCCAAACCTAGTACATTGTTTGTTTATATACACCGAGAAACAATTATCTCGTTCCTTGAAAAAATATGCGAATCAATATTAAAAAATAAGAAAAGTAATCTCAATTCAAATAGTAATAATAGGACTAAAGGAACGCCTAATAAATCTTACATTCAAAGAAATTCCTAACAACACTCATTAAACAGATGCCTTGTATTATATAACCTGAAAAAATCTGTATTATATAATAAATAGTTACCACGTTGGGCTGAAGCCTGAACAGAAGCACAAAACAAGTGTTGGTTGGTTGCATCACTTCTTGTAGTAGAGATTCTTGGCATTATTTATTCTTGACACTAGTTACCAATTATTTAATCTTCCATATGTGACTAAAGTACACCAATGAATGATTGCTGCTAACTAGAGAGTTTAAACATAACTATTTGGGAGAATATAGCAAAGTTGCTCCACTGATACTTTAGGATCTTCTTCTTTTTTCCGTAACGTCACCAATGGAGGTTGCTACTCTTAATAATTTCCACTTTCAAATTGATCAGCAAGATTGACAATTGTGGTTTCGTTGACATCCAAGATTTTGACATGGTTAGGATACATGTCGGGTAAAGAGCTAGAAGGGACGCAGAAAGGTTCAGACTTTGTGAGGAAAATGCAGAGATCTCCGATGTCTTGAGTGTAAACAGCACTTCCTTTATCATCTAGCTTGAACACCATTAAAGCTTCTGTTTTTATCCTCGCAGTACCACCGATGGTCTTCTTGTACAACTTAACCATGAAAGTTTCACCGGTGGTTATTGACTCCACCAAGTGTTCGCTTTTGTAGCACGAATCAAGAAACGTTTTGTTGTTCTTTGTCAGATTGAGAATCTTTCTGAACTGAAACCTCCTAAACTTGGGCTTCTCGCCATGTTTGTGAAGATCCCATGATGCAATGAGGTGGCCTCCACATCCAGGTATGCGAAACATGTTATCTTTCTTGGAATACATGACAGGGGAAGAGAAGAAGCAAGGGTTTGGGATTCTGATGTTGGTCCACTCGGAGTTACTCTGAGCGAATCTGAAAAAGCTGAGCTGAGGTCCCAAGAACTTGACAGCCACAACACAATCCTCTTCCTCGGGAGAAGATGAGGAAATTGCCACGTTGGTGATAATTTGGGTTTGGCAATGAGGAAGAGCCTCAAGAGGAGGCAGAGATATACGTTTTGGATCTGCATCCGATGCAACAATGTCTTGGAGACCCATCACGCCCTCCTTCAAAGTAGTTAGCCATCCATTGGATGTTCCGATCGTTCTCATATCGTTTGTCAACTCCATGGACAACTTCTTTTCCAGGGGAGAGCTGTCACCAGCCCTCCTAATCACGAGTTTTCTGGGATCAGCTCCACAAGGATCAACGTACATGATGACACTAGGAGGATTTTGCGGCAAGGAAGAAGATGAGAAGCCATTAGAGTGATTAGGAGAAGATCTTACAAAGACGGTTTCCGAAAGCAGAGCTTCGGGGGATGGCTGAGAAGCAGAGACATGATTCTTAAAGGAGAGCAAGAGAATTAAGAAAGAAAGAAAGAAAAAAAAAAGAGAAACCTAATTGAAGAATTGGTGGTGTTCACATCTAAAACCCTTCATTAATACAGAGGAAAGGACTTGCTCAGCAAGTTTCCCATCTCCAAAATTAATTTCGGTCTCTATGGATTGTCCACTATACCATATAACTCTCATTAACTTACCTTTTACATTTCCTACTTTTGAACCGAAATAAACAAGTCAATATATTCTGATAATTCCAAATTTTCTATTTTGCTATATAACTTACATTTTCTTTACAGTATTATATTTCAAGCTGGAGTCTGCAGCAAACAAGATGATAGACTATTAGAGAGCAGAGGAGAGGAGAAGATCTTATTGCTTATTGTGTTTGTTATTCCCGAAAACAAAACAATTATCGTTTTTCAAATTGTAACTTAAAAAAAAAAATTAAAATTCCGACATTGCTTTTCAAAAAACCTTTCTTACAAGAGTTATGTAACTACCATTAACACCAGAACAATTTTAGGTAATCTACCTTAAACACCCGACCAATTTTAGGTAACTATACCTTAAACACAGAGTTACTGATCAGCAACGAAGCTTAAGCGATTCCAAGATGTTTGCAATGTTGCTTCCGTGAGACCTACGCAAGATACGGAGGAAAGGCATGAGCTTTTTCACCAAATCCCAAAACAGATCAATCCTAAACATCTTCGTTGATTTCAATGCCTTGTACACCACGAAACTCCCAAACTCATTCCTTGCCAGCCTCATCAACCTGTCTCCGTCGCACTCCAAGAGCTCCACAACCACCACTACCATCGACTCATCCGCCTCCAGAAGCTTCTCCACGATGTAGCTTCCATACTTCTTAAACGAGAGGTCAATGCAATGGCCACGGAGACTAACCGCGATGTTGTGCATGGTACGCAAGTCTTTCAATGTAAGCACACGTTGGACCACAAAGTTCCCTGAAGCGTCGTTGCTCAGGCTGAGAGCGTTGTATGCGACCAAGCCTAGTATCTGATCTCTGTAGTAAGGATCATCCGCGTCGGTAATGATATCGTTGAGGGCGATGCAGCCGTGTTGGTCACATGCTAGGTCGAGAGCGTAGTATAGGATCTGCTGGTGCATTGCCTTTTTCTTGTCCTCATCAAAAAGGACCATGGCTCGTATCGTCACGTAGGATGCGTATTTGTCGGTCGTGATGTGGAGGAAGCGGCGCAAGATAGCGGCGCAAGATAGCGGCGCAAGATAGCGGCGCAGAAGATTGCGTCCACGTCATCTGGTTTGCCGAGGAGCTTCTGCACGCGTCTCGAGCCGTGCTTGTTTGTGACGATTGCCATGAAGTAATCGGAGTCTGACGTAAGCAACGAGGCCATCCTCTGAAGCTCTGTTTTGTCTAACGTTGCGATCATCTCTTTAAAGGAGGACAGACCGTCGCAGCAAGTCATTAGGTCGAACATCGCAGCGTGCAAGTGAGTGGAGGAGGCGCGTGGGGCGAACCCCGGAGGAGGAACGGAACCGGAGATTCTATCAGGGTATGGTAAAGCATTGAACATGGTCGACATTGAAAAGGTATCACCAGCGACTGCCATTCACTACAAGAAAACAGGCCAACGGTGACTGTGTAAATAGTCGCTAAATAGTCGTTAAATGAACATATACGACTATTTAGCGACTAATTACTGTTGTAGGTAAAATTTTGTCGCTAATTCGTATTGTCGTTAAATAGTCGCTAAATAACGACTATTTAACAACGATATAGCGTTGTCGTTACTTTGTTGTTGCATTGTCGTCACTTAGTAACCAAATATGGCGACAATTTAACGATTATATCAGCCTTAGTCGTGTATTAGTCGCTAAATTTAGCGACTAATCTGCGACAAAGTTACGACGTATTTACATGAATAAAACTTGCAATACTTTAGTCTGAAATTAGTCGTTTTATTCTGCGAGTATTTACCTTCTATTTAACAACAATTTGCAGACTAAATGACGACTATATAGCGACTACTTTGTTTTAGAAAATAATGAAATTTACTGGTTTTTATTGTTTTGTAATCCTGATTTTAATCCTGATTTTAATACTGAATTAGTAAATGAAAAATCCAATGAAAACACCTTCCAAAAACATAATCATAATTGTATTAAAACCTTAACATACACAAGTTCAAAATAGAGATCAAACCAAAAGCATAGAAAGAAAAAGTTTATAACACATACAAACTGAATACAAGAACTTAGTTCATGAGTTGAGAAACAAAATGCAAGGTTGTGGAGTTGATCATGGAGTTGATGATGGAAGATTGTCCTCCTCAGCTGATTGAGAGGCTATAAACTCCATGTAGGCTGGATTAGTGTGGCGCATAAACTTTGCCATCATCGTCAACTCTTGCTTTTGCTCAGCCACAAGGAGAGCAGTCTTTTTTTCTCGAGCAGCAGCTTCAGCGTTGAGAGTCGCCTGGATTTTAGCCTGAACTTCAATCTGGCGTTGGGCTTCCTTCAGTTGCTCTTGCAGTGTGAGAAAGGCTTCTGTTTGTGATGGTTGATTGCCCTTGCCATTGCCAAGAGTATCTTTGAGGCTTCCAACACCATAAGGAGTTCCACGTAAATCCCTCTNCCTGATTTTAATACTGAATTAGTAAATGAAAAATCCAATGAAAACACCTTCCAAAAACATAATCATAATTGTATTAAAACCTTAACATACACAAGTTCAAAATAGAGATCAAACCAAAAGCATAGAAAGAAAAAGTTTATAACACATACAAACTGAATACAAGAACTTAGTTCATGAGTTGAGAAACAAAATGCAAGGTTGTGGAGTTGATCATGGAGTTGATGATGGAAGATTGTCCTCCTCAGCTGATTGAGAGGCTATAAACTCCATGTAGGCTGGATTAGTGTGGCGCATAAACTTTGCCATCATCGTCAACTCTTGCTTTTGCTCAGCCACAAGGAGAGCAGTCTTTTGTTCTCGAGCAGCAGCTTGAGCGTTGAGAGTCGCCTGGATTTCAGCCTGAACTTCAATCTGGCGTTGGGCTGCCTTCAGTTGCTCTTGTAGTGTGAGAAAGGCTTCCGTTTGTGATGGTTGATTGCCCTTGCCCTTGCCAAGAGTATCTTTGAGGCTTCCAACACCATAAGGAGTTCCACGTGAATCCCTCTCAGTGCACTGTTTTTAGAAAAAGAAAAATAGTAAGTAAAGTGCTAAAGAGCAAAACAAATGCATAATCGAGTGTTAGGCTACTTTACCTCAAGAAAGATGGCAGTACATTCATTGGTGGTGAGCTCCCGACGGTGTGAAGTACCATCTGAAAGAGTTGAATCTGCCTCGAGCTCAGCCATCTTCTCTTGCAACTTCTGCTGATAAGCTTGATGGATTTTCTCTGCCTTGCCATCAACATAAGAACCATCCGGCTTTGTATGTGTTTTGAAAAAAACTTCACCCATACTGACCTCTCTTCCCAACTCCTCTTCCTGCAATGTTAGAAATTAAACAATTGTTAGTACTAGATAATATAGAAATGTTGATAAATGAAACTAACAAAATAGAAATGATTTAGTACCAGATCATCTTGGATTTCCCTATATGACTTAGGGCCTGATAAGTGGATGTGAGGACCGAGACCATTACGGTCAGACATACGACACTTGGAATAGGTGGAACTCCTTTGCTGTTGTTCTTCAGTATCCCAATTAGCAACCATCACTTTCCAGAGGTCACCTTCAATCCATGAAGGTTTTATTCGAGCCGTCCTTGCATCGCTAACCATGCCCTTCATCCGGCGGTTACAGATGGTGTTGAAATGTTCTTGAACGGTCCCTGTTATCAATGGATCCCAGGTGTGAGTTTTCTACATAACAAAGAGAGAAGGAATTATGTCAGTGAAAACAAGCAATAAACAAAAGTATAAAACGGGTTACATTGTACTATTCTTACCGCAAACTCCATGAAGTATCTGTCTTTTCTATCGGGAGGCACACAAGACCAAGTATAATATGGACCATCGAATTTGTTTGTAAAAATCTTGGTAATCTTCCGAATAAGTTGGCCTTTTTTGTCCCGATCAAACCTCCACACACACATGTAAACAAATTGTAGTTAGTTTGATCAGTTAGAAAGCTCAGACAATCAAAGTTCTTAACTAACTCAGATAAACGAATGCTAATTATTTGTCATATTAGAAAGCAAAACATACCAAGTATCAAACAAACTAACTCAGATAATCGAATGCTAATTGTTTATCATATTAGAAAGCAAACCATACCAAGTATCAAACAAACTAACTCAGATAATCGAATGCTAATTGTTTGTCATATTAAAAAGCAAAACATACCAAGTATCGAACAAACTAACGTAGATAATCGAATGCTAATTGTTTGTCATATTAGAAAGCAAAACATACTTAGTATCGGACAAACTACACTATGAGAACTAGAGCTTTGTCTTAATTAAACGAGTAAAATAGAAACTCTGAATCAAACAAACAATTCGTGTTTTAATCAAACCATCAAATTCCACACAATTCACAAACCATCAAATACCAAGTGGAACACAAATTTTGTTTTAAACAAACCATCAAATTCCACACAATTAACAGGAAGCGAAACATACCAAGTCGTGTTCTTCAGTGGTTTAGGAGATAGAACTGTCGTAAACGTCTCGC
>NC_025702.1:16899169-16907881 GCF_000633955.1 Camelina sativa
GACAAACTACACTATGAGAACTAGAGCTTTGTCTTAATTAAACGAGTCAAATAGAAACTCTGAATCAAACAAACAAGTCGTGTTTTAATCAAACCATCAAATTCCACACAATTCACAAACCATCAAATACCAAGTGGAACACAAATTTTGTTTTAAACAAACCATCAAATTCCACACAATTAACAGGAAGCGAAACATACCAAGTCGTGTTCTTCAGTGGTTTAGGAGATAGAACTGTCGTAAACGTCTCGCGGCCAGGCATCGTGAGGAGGGCGGTTAGAGATTGCATCGTGTCATCCTGGAGTTGAGGCTCGTAGTTGTTGCCTTGCGAAGATGGTTGACTTCCATGGGACTGATGCGGTGGAGACAGCGTATGATCCTCCGGTGGATTCGGTGGATAGTTCTAAACCTCAGGCGACGGAACTTGCGGATCAGGAACTCGATTGCTGGAGCTCTGGAAAAGGGTCTGTGGCGGTGGGAAGTTCCGGAAATGTGGTGGTCGTACTTGTTGGGGCATAAATCGTTCTTCCTCCGACGGCGTGAACGGCAGAGGTATTCGAGCAGTCGAGGTGAAATTGTACTGCGGTGGTAGCGGGTTGGTTCGATTAACGCCTGCAGATGGGTTAAACGGTTCGGCTCTCTGAGAGTTGGTGAGATGAACGGCTGCGGATGGGTTAGATGGTGCGGCTCTCTGAGGGTTGGTGAGATTAGATGCGGAAACTCTCCTTTTTGTTTTCTTAACCGCAGGATTCGACATGAGCTGAGGAAGTGAGATTGAGATGAGGATTGATTGTAGAAGATTGTAGAAGATTGATTTAGGGTTAATGGAAGAAGGAGATGAGGAAGTGAGGAAGAAGGAGAGATCGAGTGTTTTAGGTTTAGGTTAGGGTTTAGATTGAGGAAGAAGGAGAGATCGAATTGATTAGGGTTAATGGAAGCGAAGGAGATGCAGAAGTGAGGAAGAAGGAGAAATCGAAATATTTAGGATTGATTAGGGTTAATAGAAGCGAAGGAATTGATTTAGATTTTGTTTTCTTAATGGATCGAGTGTTTTGTTAATGGTTCGGATCGAAATATTTTGGCCCAAATTTCTTTTGCCCAAAATATAAGAGGAGTGTTACACAATATAACCGATACGTTTTGTCAATATACACAAAAGAGAAATTGGTTCAGATGGTTCCATTTTCCATATCAACACAACTCGCTAAGTCTGCTGAATAGCCATCTGGGAATTTCACTAAGTATTTCACACATTCCAATAAGCTTGTTCTGGCTTCGTCTGTCAATGTATAGGGCGAGAAAGGTGCTTTACCCCTACTATCAAGATGTAAGTGTGGCCGAGAACAAAACTTTGCTATATCCAACCTTGACATGACAGAATCTTTTGATTTACCTTTCACACGCATAAGAGTGTACATGATGTTGTCCAAAAAATTCTTCTCTGTATGCATCACATCAATATTATGTCGGAGATTAAGGTCCTTCCAGTACGGTAGCGACCATAAAATGCTTTCCTTGTGCCAGTTATGGTCCTTTCCATATCCATGCATCTTCCTTTCATGACCATTTCCACCGACGTCCTTGGTTCTTGGAGGATTTACACAATTCAACCGCTCAGAATAAACTTGCTCACCGATCAAGGACTCTGGTGGATACTCTCTTGTAGCGTCTTTTCCCTTCAAGAAGTCTTCTTTATTCCTCCTCAGAGGATGATCAGGAGGAAGAAATCTCCGATGACAATCAAACAAACATGTCTTCCTTCCATTCAGTAGATAAAAAGACTTTATATCGTCCATACAAACTGGACAAGACAATTTACCATGTGTTGTCCATCCAGATAACATGTCATACGCAGGAAAGTCGCTTATCGTCCACATCAGCACTGCTTTTAGGTTGAAATTTTGGCCCAAGGACACATCGTATGCATCGACTCCGGTAGACCACAACTCTTTTAACTCATCAATAAGAGGTTGGAAAAAGACATCAAGACTAGCTCGCAGATGGTTTGGACCAGAATTAAGAATTGTAAGAAACAAGTACTCAGCATCCATGCACATACGAGGGGGTAAATTATATGGCGTCAATATCACTGGCCATAATGAATGGTGACGAGACATCCCAAATGGATTGAACCCATCAGTACACAATCCGAAATACACGTTACGTGGTTCTTCAGCAAATTGACGATTTTGTTCTTGAAAATACTTCCACTCCGCTGCATCAGACGGATGACTCATTTCTCCCACCTTTGCTTGGTGCTTGGCATGCCATCATATTGCTGCTGCAGTCTTGTGACTCTGATACATTCTCTTCAGTCTATCACCAGTAGGTAAGTACCACATACGACTATATGGTACTTTGGTTCTGCGTCGGTCATTCTTAGGCTTCCATCTTGATGCATCACAAAACAAACATTTTTTCCTTTTTGGCATCTTTCCAGAATAACATACAATTGTTTATACAAACATCAATTGTATGATATGGGAGTCCTAAATTGCGCATCAATTTCTCTGTCTCGTAATGAGAACCCGTAGCTTGGTTTTCCTCTGGTAAATAATCACTCAACATTTCACATACTGAATCCACTAACTTTTCACTCATATTATAATCTGTCTTATTTTGCATAACTCTAGCAGCTAGAGATAATTGTGACTGACCTTCACGACAACCATCATATATTGGATTTTTTGCACTTTCTAACAAGTCATAGAATTTTTTTGAATGGTTAAGTACTGGTTCTTCTACACTCTGATAATCCCCATCCCATTGATAGTTATCATCATAACCCACATTAGAAGGAAATGCATCATTCACCATATCCACATATCTATCTTCTACTACATTACCCACTTCCTCACTCCCACTAATAAATGTCGGATCAACAGTACTCGTTCCTATATCCATATTAATTTCTTCCCCATGCTTATACCAAACATAATAATCTGGCATAAACCCATAACTAAAAAGATGATTCCAAATTCTAGTCCCTAGAAAACGCTTCCCGTTTTTGCACCTACTACAAGGGCAAAAAAATTTACCCCCGTTTTCTTGTGCAAAAGGCTGGCTATTTGCAAATTGCATGAACTGCTCCATCCCGGCTCTGAACTCTTCTGTAAAATTTTCCGTCACATCATCGATCCTCTTGTACATCCACTTTCGGAGATTACTATAATTGTAACTTCCTGACATTATTATAAATCTCTATATTTGCAAAAACGAGTTTTTGCAAATCTCTATATATGATCTTTTTTTTTTTTTTTTTGTTGCTTTGTGTTTCTGTGAGTGAGAAAAACGATTGGTGAGCTCAGTTTATATAGACATATTTAGCGACTAAAAAGTGACTATACTACGTAGTCACCAAATACAAGTACACCTACTTCGAATGCTAAAAACGTGTTTATATACACGTGTTAAGCGACTATTTAGCAACTAAATTTTGCGACCCACCGGAAATGTTGCAAAATAGTCGCCAAATTTCCTACTACTCAAGCAACTATCATTTAGTCGTTAATTTAGCGACTATTTTGCGACAGAAATTTGCGACACGCCGAAAGTCGCCAAATTAACGATTATTCTCATTTCGTCGGTTTTTTGTCGCCATTTAGCGACTAATGTAGCGACTAAATTATTTAGTCGCAAATTAGCGACTAAATAGTAACTATTTGAGAATAGTCATAAAGCAGTCGCGAATTAGTGGGTATGTAATCGCTAAATTTAACGATTACGAATATAGTCGCTGATCGTAGTTGGAAAATCCGTGTTTTCTTGTAGTGATTGATGATCTACAGAAAAGGGTTTCCTTTAATAAATTTGTTGTGTGGTTTTTGAGAAGTATGAGAGAATTGTGAATGATGAGATTGTCGGTGGATCGGATCTGTGGTGATGTTAAACAGTATTTATAGAAGAAGTTTTAGGATCTAATTTTGTTAGTTTTTCTTTTCCTAATTACAACACAAGTAGGAATTATATTATTTGCTCTCTACGAGGAAAAGGAAACTAATTTCGCAAAATTTACCTTTTTCTTGTATATTCGTAACTTTGATAATTTTTAATTTATCTGATAAAAAATGGAAACAAGTAAAATTGTACGTTGATGATGATAGCTTTTTGCGACGGCGGTGGTGGGAAAATCGTAATATTCCTCGGAATAATAAGGGTATAATGTATTTTCATAATTGTGAAGATACTGATAAGACCTAGCTTTCGGCCCAAGTTGGTTGGGTTTATGGGCCCAATATAATATTTGCGATTATTTGCGATTCGTTTTTTTTTTTTTTGCTCTTTCTTTCCTTTTTCTCATCTTCTTCTTAATTTATAGTAGTACTACTCTCGCGATGAAGTTTTTCTAAAACAATTCAGACTACAGTTTTGTCAAGCGGCTGATTGCTTGAAAACTAAGCTGAATCTTTCCGGAATCGCGTATACGTATCGATCGAATCAAGGTAATTTGATTATTTTTTATTTGTGTGTTTATTTTTCCTGATCAAATCCAGAAATATTTGTTTGTGAATGATTCTTTAGGAAGTTTCTTTCCGCTGATAGAATCTGAGTTTCTTTATCTCCTTCCAATATTTGGAATCCATCCTTAGGTTTTATTTAGATGATCGGAGCAATTTAATCCTTGTTTTGTGGATGTTTTACAATACAATTTTGTGTTGTATTCAAACTGTTCGATAAAATGCATGAACGGGAATTTGTTTTTATACCAATCTTTAATGTATTATGCCTTTGTTCCGCACGCTAAGTATGGTTTGATCCAATTAGGTTTTTGAAGGTTGATTTAATTAATTTCCAATTGATGACGTTTGAATGTGTTCTCTAAGAATTGTCCTGTGTTCATCAATACCTTTTTTTTTTTTCCTTCTAGTTAAGGTTTATGCTAGACAGTAAGATCTCATGTTACTGATAACGTTCTTGAATGAACAAGAAGTAATTCTAGCTTAAGCTTAGACAAGATTTCTCATTGACAAAGCAGATTCATCTTATTGAATCTTACGAAATCCCTTACTCAATAGATTATCTATTTTTCTGTGTTATTCCATAATTGGCTTAACAAATTGTGTTTATGTATATTGCAGAGCTTCTAGATTCTCCAGTGTACGCTATGGGAAATACTTCTGGTGATGACAAGATCCTCAGTTTCGAAGATGTCGTCCTTAGGAGATCAGATTTGGACATCCTAAGTGGATCCAATTTTCTGAATGATCGTGTTATCGAGTTCTACCTAAGCTACTTGTCCTCGGTTCACAGTTCCCCTACCATCTCACTCATCCCTCCCTCCATTGCCTTCTGGATCTGCAACTGCCCCGACACTGAATCCCTCAAAGATTTCATGAAACCCCTCAAGTGTCACGACAAAAACCTCCTGATATTCCCTGTTAACGACAATCTGAATGTGGAGGTAGCAGAAGGTGGATTGCATTGGAGCTTACTCGTGTACTACAAAGATGCCAACACGTTTGTCCATCACGATAGCTTCATGGGTGTGAACAGATTTAACGCCAAACACCTCTTCGAGGCGGTTTCTCCATTTGTGGCTAACGGAGACGCAACATACAGGGAATGCAGTGATACACCGCAGCAAAAGAATGGGTACGATTGTGGTGTTTACCTTCTTGCAGTCGCTCGGGTTATATGCGAATGGTTTTGCTGTGAGGGAATGAAGAACCGGGATGAGCTGTGGTTTACTGAAGTGAAGAAGACTGTACCTGATTTGGTTAGCCATTTGAGAGCAGAGATATTGGAGCTGATCAAAACGTTGATGTCTCAGAGTGTGTGAGTAAATGAGAGAGAGATGTCATTTGAGTATGGTTAGATATTATTACGGTTGGTATGATTTTAACTGTTTACCGGATCTAAAAACATTTGATATTTTCACCGGTTATTAATGATATCAGTCTTCTGCTCTAATTTGAACTTTTAAAGTTTTAACCGCGAAGATCAAAACAAGACTATTTGAGCCCATTGGTATAATGAGTGTAGGCCCAATTTCATAGAGTATGATGAAAGTTCGTAATATAGGCCCACGGTGCAAAACGAAACATTTGTTACTCTGTCACGCGAACCCGTGACGCGCGTTTACGTCACGGCATCATTTTGGTGACGGCACATACTATAACTATGAGTCTATCTATCTATTTAAGTAAAACAATTCTTAACTATAACTAAAAAATCATCTGTAAAATGATAGATTTTACAGGATTCGTCATTACAGGATTCGTCATTACATAGTATACATTACAAAACTACCACACAAAAAAAAAGATCAATATTATAAGTACATTCTAATACTACAAGTTCAAGTTTCAAAAAACAAAAAAAAAAACAGTATGTGAATGTCCAAATAATTAAGAACTTGTATCCTTTTAAACGAAACATGTAAATTACTAGTGTGTGAGAGGAGAAGTTTTTATTGTGAGACGATATATTTTGTTGAGTCATATATCTGTAAAGAACAGAACACAAAACGATACTGTTTTGTCAATAGGTTCACATTGTGTCAAGCCCATCAAACTCAAAACCTGCGAACAAGATACAAAGAAAAAGCCCACGACTCTGCAACGGTCACCTGCAACAAATAACAAGGCGTTAGCAAAGGAAACCGTACAAAGTACGACAGTAACTCTACACAATCGATTCAAGATGTTGGGACCAGTTGATGAAGAAGAAGCCACATAATCTCTCACAAAGAACTCTCTAGAATCTAGGTTTAATCTTATGTGACTATATAAGTGAGCCACTTGCAATGTAATATCTCAAGGATTGGAATAACAAAGAAACAATCTTTCACCACTCTTATTTTCTTTCATGGTAGCAGAGCCATGGACGGTTCCATGGAACTCTTCTCTTCTCCTTCGTTACACATCTCTAACTGTGTTACAATCAAACTCACAGAAGAAAACTATATCATATGGAAATCTCAGTTCGAGTTTTTTCTCCGCAGTCAAGCCCTACTTGGGTTTGCAAACGGCGCCACCAAGCCACCACAAGAAACGATTCGTGTCCGAAACAAAAATGATAACAAGACGGAAGAGGTTTCAAATCCAGACTTTGAAAACTGGTCTCGAGTAGATCAAGTGGTTAAAGCCTGGTTACATGGTTCGATGAGTGAAAATGTAATGAGGCTGGTAGTCAGATCTATAACTTCTCATGAGGTATGGATCACTCTAATCTCTCACTTTAACCGCACATCGTCTTCTAGGTTGTTCGAGTTGCAAAGACGTCTTCAAAATAGTGAGAAGTTAGATAAAAGCATGTCTAAGTATCTTAGAGAAATTAAAGATATTTGTGACCAGCTTGCTTCTATCGATGACCCTGTTAGTGAAAAGATGAAGATTTTTGCAGCTTTAAGAGGTTTAGGTAGAGAGTATGAGCCAATCATAACTGTTGTTGAGGACTCCATGGATAGAGTTCCTGAACCTACTTATGAAACTGTTGTCTCTCGCTTAACTGGATACGAGGACCGTATTCAACAATACTCTGTTTCAACCGAAGTGTCTCCTCACTTAGCCTTCAACACGATGAGAAATGCTGGCTCTCAATACAGAGGAAGAGGTAACAGAGGCAGATGTCGAGGAAACTACTCTACTAGAGGTCGTGGATTTCACCAACAGTTCACTACGGCTCAACCATCTAGCTCTTCCGTTACATCAGCTGAGAAACCAAACTGTCAAATATGTGGAAAACGAGGACACAATGCATTTGAATGCTGGTATCGGTTTGATGAAGAGTATCAGCAACCTGCTCAACCTGCTATCAATGCTGTTGCGTTCTCTGCACTCCACATCACTGATGTCACCGAGGACAATAGCTGGTATCCAGACTCTGCCGCAACAGCGCACATCACTAGCTCGACTCAACGCCTGTAAAAGGCTCAACCCTATCATGGAACTGATATGGTGATGGCGAGTGATAGGAACTTTCTACCCATCACACATGTTGGCTCTGCAAATCTTCCCTCCACGTCAAGTAATCTTCCACTTAAAGATGTGCTTGTTTGTCCTGACAAAGGGAAAGGAAACTAATGGTTTGTATAAACTGGATGACCCAAAATATAAGACGTTCTACTCTACAAGACAAGTCAAGACTAGTGATGAGGTCTGGCATCAAAGGTTAGGGCATCCACATCTGCAGATCCTTCAGCTCTTATCTACAAATAAGGCAATTCAAATCAATAAAAGTACCAAGAAGGTGTGTGAGTCATGTCAGCTTGGGAAGAGTTCAAAATTGCCATTTGTTTCTTCTACTTTTAATGCATCTAGACCCCTAGAGAGAGTGCATTGTGATCTTTGGGGTCCTTCTCCTGTATCTTCTGTTCAAGGATTCAGATTTTATGCTGTGTTCATTGATAACTTCTCAAGATACTGTTGGCTTTATCCTCTGAAAAGAAAATCTGATTTCTACTCTATCTTCATCAAGTATCAGTCTTTTGTTGAGAATCTCTTACAAACAAAGATAGGAACATTTCAATCAGACGGAGGTGGGGAATTTACAAGTCAGAGATTTCTTACTCATCTGGAGACATCAGGTATTCAACATTTTGTCTCTTGTCCACATACTCCTCAGCAAAATGGCATAGCAGAGAGGAAGCATAGGCAGTTGACAGAGATGGCTCTGACTTTACTTTTTCAAAGCGCTATTCCACAGAGTTTCTGGGTCGAAGCCTTCTTTACATCGAATTTTCTGAGTAATCTCCTGCCTACAAGTGTTCTC
>NC_025702.1:16907945-16925663 GCF_000633955.1 Camelina sativa
ATTGTGATCTTTGGGGTCCTTCTCCTGTATCTTCTGTTCAAGGATTCAGATTTTATGTTGTGTTCATTGATAACTTCTCAAGATACTGTTAGCTTTATCCTCTAAAAAGAAAATCTGATTTCTACTCTATCTTCATCAAGTATCAGTCTTTTGTTGAGAATCTCTTACAAACAAAGATAGGAACATTTCAATCAGACGGAGGTGGGGAATTTAACAGTCAGAGATTTTTTACTCATCTGGAGACATCAGGTATTCAACATTTTGTCTCTTGTCCACATACTCCTCAGCAAAACGGCATAGCAGAGAGGAAGCATAAGCAGTTGACAGAGATGGCTCTGACTTTACTTTTTCAAAGCGCTATTCCACAGAGTTTCTGGGTCGAGGCCTTCTTTACATCGAGTTTTCTGAGTAATCTCCTGCCTACAAGTGTTCTCGCAGGTAACACAAGTCCTTATGAAGCTCTATTCTCAAAACCACCTGAATATTCAGCCTTAAGGATCTTTGGTTGTGCCTGCTTCCCAATGTTGAGGCCATACACTCAAAATAAGTTTGACCCTCGATCACTCAAGTGTGTTTTTCTCGGATACGCTGAGAAATATAAAGGCTACAAATGCTTTTATCCTCCAACTGGGCGTGTATACATCAGTCGCCATGTCATCTTTGATGAGGCAAGCTTCCCATTCACAAGTGTATACAGTTATCTTCACAAATCATCGCCCACACCACTATATGGAGCCTGGCTCAAGCAGCTTTCGGATGTTACTGCATCTTGTGCTCCCGTTGCAGACTCTACAGAAGTCCCTGTAACAGCAAAAGAACAAGTTCCTGTTACACCAATGCCAGCTCCAAACACAATAAATGACACTGCTACTATAGACGACATGCCAACACCAAACGTGACTGATCTTGAACATGATGTTGGTGATGTGAGTTCTGAGTGTACGGCAAGCTTAGATCTTGATCCTATAAGCAACAGCTCACCTTCACCAGTCTCAAATGTGCACAGATCATTTACCAATGATGACATCTGCACAACTGAAACAACCCGTGAATCCACTGCAGACACTGCAATTCATCCAATGACAACTCGATCAAAAGCTGGGATTGTCAAACCGAATCCTCGCTATGCTCTACTTACACATAAGGTATCTTATCCGAAGCCTGCAACAGTCACTGCTGCTCTTAAAGATCCAAACTGGACAACTGCTATGACTGAAGAGATAGGTAACTGCAAAGAAGCGAATACATTCTCTTTAGTTCCTGAAACACCGGATATGCATGTTTTGGGTTCAAAGTGGTTTTTTCGGGTCAAACTCAACGCAGATGGATCTTTAGACAAGTTTAAAGCTAGACTCGTCGCTCAAGGATTCACACAAGAAGAAGGCATTGATTATCTTGAAACTTATAGTCCAGTAGTTCGAACAGCGACAGTAAGAGCGGTACTTCACTTTGCAACAGTTATGAACTGGGAAATTAAGCAAATGGATGTTCAAAATGCTTTCCTCCATGGTGATCTCAATGAAGTTGTCTACATGAGACAACCTGCTGGTTTTGTTGACAAGGATCATCCAAATCATGTTTGTCTTCTCCACAAATCACTCTGCGACCTCAAACAGGCTCCAAGAGCTTGGTTTGATAAATTCAGTACTTTTTTGCTTAACTTTGGCTTCACTTGCAGTCTAAGAGACCCCTCTCTGTTCGTTTGCTTTAAAGGAACCGACATTATTATGTTTTTACTCTATGTCGATGATATGGCTATTACAGGAAACTCCTCCAAGCTTCTCTCCACTCTCCTTGATGAGCTAAACAAGCAGTTCAAAATGAAAGATCTTGGCAGGCTTCACTACTTTCTTGGCATTCAGATTCAGTATCACGAAAATGGCATGTTCCTATCACAACAAATGTATGGTGAGGATCTCTTAGCTGTTGCTTCTATGTCTACATGTGCTCCTGTTGCAACACCACTTCCTCAACAACTGAACAAAGTACCAAAACAAAAGGTTTTGTTCGAAAATCCTAAATATTTCAGAAGTTTGGCTGGTCGACTGCAGTATTTGACGCTAACAAGACCAGACCTGCAATTTTCTGTCAACTATGTCTGTTAGAAGATGCATGAACCTTCAGTCTCTGATTTTCATCTTCTGAAATGGATTCTACGGTACATAAAAGGCACCACTACTATGGGAGTCTCCTTTGCTCGCCAAACAGATTCTAAGCTTCGAGTGTATAGTGACAGTGACTACTCAGAGTGTCTGTCCACTAGCAGGTCCACTGGCGGCTTTTGCACATTTCTTGGCCGTAATATGATCTCTTGGTCGGAAAGAAACAGCAAACAGTGTCCAAAAGCTCCACTGAAGCTGAATACAGAGCCATGTCTGAAGCAGCATCCGAAATCACATGGATCGTGAATCTTCTTCAGGACTTAGGCATCCAGCTACCTGCAACACCGGAGCTCAACTGTGATAACCTCTCTGTTGTTTATCTCACCGTCAATCCAAGCTTTCATGCTCGAACTAAGCATTTCGCCACACACTATCACTATGTTCGTGAGCAGGTCGCCTTTGGAAATTTGATTGTCAATCACATTCCTGCACACTTTCAACTGGCGGACATATTCACCAAATCTTTCCCACAAAGACCATTTGAGTATTACAGAGCCAAACTTGGTGTAGGCGTTCCCCCCACACCAAGTTTGCGGGGGAGTGTAAAGAACAGAGCACAAAACGACACTGTTTTGTCAACATGCTCACATTGTGTCAAACCCATCAAGCTTAAAGCCTGCGAACAAGATACAAAGAAGAAGCCCATGACTCTGCAATGGTCACCTGCAACAGACAACAAGGCGTTAGCAAAGGAAACCGTACAAAGTACGACAGTGACTCTACACAATCGATTCAAGATGTTGGGACCAGTTGATGAAGAAGAAGCCACGTAATCTCTCACAAAGAACTCTCTAGAATCTAGGTTTAATCTTATGTGACTATATAAGTGAGCCACTTGCAATGTAATATCTCAATGATTGGAATAACAGAAACAATCTTTCACCACTCTTATTTTCTTTCAATATCATCGTTTTACCCTATATATCATGTAAATTAATAGTATTAACTACGCTTAATACTATTTTCTTCTTCTTGGGGTAAAACGTTAAATTTACTAAATAATATTTGTTGAGAATTGAAAACATGCATATCGTATAAATCACTTTTGAGGAACTAGTAGTAGCTATAGTTATAAATATAGATGGAAAAAAAATTACACTTTTTTTACTAAAAAGTAAAAAAGAAGTAGAGATTTTTAGCGATAGATCACATTATTGATGAATGAATGAATCAAAGAGAAAGAATAAGATGGTGAAAAAACGAATCCATTTTTCTGAAATCGAGAAAACATTTTGACACTAAAGTGGAAACAAACAAAAAAGAAAGCTCCCAAGAAGATATTAGAAAATGGTAAGAAGAGATGGATGCATGGGAATATACGCTGTGTTTGTTTGATGCTTTGCTTGAAGATGGAGGCAAGAATATTATGCGGGTCCCTTTGGAAGTTGCGCCTCAAATCTTTCTAATCCGATCTTCTTCTTCTTTTTTTCCATTATTTTATATACGTCTCTCGTCTCGTTAGTAGTGTTCTCAACCACAGTATAATAATCATGCAAGTTTTTAGTAAAGAAATAACAAGAAAAATACGTATTTTAAATAAAATGCATGGTTCTAACAAAGCTGATAGTAGTAAAACCCTGATACGAAAACATTGTCTACTAGTACTAGATATTCTACTAGCTAGATAGACACTCTAATAGTCAGTATACAACAAAGCAAACTAGATTAAAGATGAAGAATTGGTTCAATAATGTTTTTCTTTGTCAGAGATAATTTGGAAACAGATAGATTTGGCTATTATGTTTTTTTTTTTTTAATATAGTGGGAGTTTCAAATTAAAAAATACTGACTGTGATGTGAGTGAGACAGCACATGCCAAGCAAATATACCTAATCACTCTCAGGCTGCTACGACGACCACTTTGCTCGGCCTCCTCATCACTTGTATCTCTTACCTCGATTTCCTCCAAATTATTCCTTTGTCATGCCGCCACGTGTCATCCCATTTGCCGACACCTGGGTCCCATTCTTACCGCCGGCCAGTCACTCTGTCGTCATTTGGCCCCTCGTCGTCGGATACTTGTTCCGATTTTCCTCTTGTTTCTTAATATTTTCAGAAATTAGGGGTTCTTATATTTTTGCTTCTCACACGTCGTTTGTTTTGGTAGTTCATCAAGAATATCCTATCCTAATTACATTTAATTAAATAATAATAATTGAAGTTCATATACAAGTGTGACCTGTTGAAGGCTTCACTTCTTATAATTAATGAGGAATTGCAAATGATAGCTATTCTTTTTTTTTTCCTTTACAGTTTTAAAATTTGTAGTGTAGCTAGTAATCTGTACTTACGATCATTATAATTTTTTGGACCATAAATGAGATGGACCAACTTGACGCAGTCATTGATTTAACAAAAGTAATAATTAAAGTTTTTGTCTTCATCAATTGCTTAGACCATCAACCAAACTTCAACGGCATAATCATCTAAAGAAAAATACCATAAGAATTAAAAGATTGCATTTCAATTAATTACTATTAGTTTTCACTTGGGAAAAATCAAACCAAAGTTGTATACTCCTATAGATCCGAATTAGCATTAGGTCAAATACGAATGAAAACAAAAGAGTACTAGTATTTTGGGGGACGATTAATAATAATTACAATAACGATCACTCTGTTAAAGGACATCATCACGTCGAGATAGATTGCAAAATGATTCATATAGAAGTAGTATATGAGAGCTCTCTTATCAATACGATCTGCTTTAACTACTTTTTATTTGCCCATGAAATTCTAAGTTTTTGTCACTTGTCTAATTACGACACTCTAAAGCAACTGAACATATTACAAATTTGACTGGTCAACACAAAACTCTTGTCTTTTTTATATGTTCTGCGTGCCCCCACCACTTCCAGTTAAATACATAGACATATTATAATGTTCGATTCCAGCAGAATTTGTTGATTTTGAATGGAAGAATCATGTTATGTCACTCTCATTCCTGTTTCTTGACCCTCCACAGCTTTCGAAATTTGATATATATACAAAGTTTATAGACTAATTTGATATTATCATCAAAATAAAATTCATTTTCCTTAACAAACTTTGCTGTAAGTTTAGTGTTAACGTACGTCGACTTAAAATGTTGCTTCCCTTAATTATTTGGACTTCTTGATTAATTTTGAAGTGTATAAATAGTCCATGAATTTTATTCTCTATACGTTCTTCATTAATGCAACCTCCAAGTTTTCATAATCTGGATAACTAATTTAAAGAATGAGTTCTGAAACTCTACACAAATCGAGAACTTTAGACTAGAGTATTGTTCGAACTGAAAAAAAAAAAAAAAACAAAAAAACGATGTTCATTAGCAATGGGCAACATATACTGCATATCTTATACTATACAAAAAAATAAATCTTATACTATACAGAACGCTTTTCCTGTAAATCTTACATCAGTTCCAAGACAAGTATGCAATATGTTATACTCCATGTCTCCATCGATCTCAATGTAACATTGGTCCAATATTAAAAATTGATATATATATATATATATATAATTACAATACTACACCCCAAACAATATATTTCCTCCGTTTCAAAATATAAAATGTTTTAGAAAAGTTTTTTGTTTCATTATATATGATGTTTTCAAGTTTCTATACAACTTTTACATTAGTTTAATATTTTATATTATGCAGTATTGTTTTTGATTGATTGAACTTTTTAAAAATAAATATTTCTTAATTTGCGTGCTTTAGTTAAAACATCATATATTTTGAAACGGAGAGAGTATTTCATTACCTAATACTCACAAGTCACACTAACCCATCAATCTTTACTTTCTCTAAATTTGAAAAGGTAAAGTTAAGAAGAATAATTGTTCTGTGAATAAGTTGTATTCTGAATATAATGGACGACACTTCCAATAAATGTAAACTTATAATTCTGAAACAACTGAAAACTGATATAATACATGTTAAAAAAATAGGTTTAGGGTATGTGTTAGAAAAAATAGGTGAAATTCTGTGTGTTTAACATATGCCAAATAGAGATAAATAAACAAATAAAAAAATGGAAAATCGTTAATTGATTAAAAGCTGTGTGAAGTGTTAGTGGTATTGTTTTATTTATATAAATGTTACAAGATTAATTAAATTTTAATTTAAAACTTAAAGATATTGGTCATCATTAATTTGATAAAAATTGGGAGCCACAAGTATAGGTAGGGTCCAAAGCGAATTATAATGATCATCAGTTTTATTTGGAGACCCCAATGATTGTTTGTGAATGAAACACCAGTTCCCTGACTGAAACAGGTTCATAAGAAAATGATTTTTCCATCCTATTAAGCATTTGCTTTTGGAATTTTGTTCTCCTTCTTAAGCTTTGCTTTTGGAATTTTGTTCTCCTTCTTGTAATGTTCAATAGTTAAGCATTTCTAATATCTAGCTAGCTAGTGTTCATTAGTATGGATACGAAAAACTCCATTTTTTTCTAATATATCTACCATTTTAATTGTACGTACCATCGTCGTAGAAAAGTTTAGATATTGATTCGTCTATATACATACGAACAAAAAAAATAGCATTTGTCGCTAATTGATACATGCATTTAATCTATAATTACTTATTCGTTTTGTAATGGAAAAAGAAACATATTTTCAGTAGACCAACAAAATAATCACTAGAGAACTATCCAACATTATTTTATGGTAATAGTTTGAGAGTATGGCTAAGTTACACATTCTCTCTTCCCACGACACAAGGTTCAAAAAATCGTATAATATACTCCATAAGATTCTACAGATTAAAAAGCAATACTATAATATTGTATGATGTTACATATGTGTGGATATGGTCCTTAGACCAAATCTCGGTCTTCATAGAAGTGTCTTTCCCGAAAACCGATGTGTGATTTGTGTCTCTATGAACTTTAAAATCCCCATCGGATAATGCAAGCACATCATGATGATGAGCTATACAACACATTGTCCGGCCAATTCTTTGCTTTTACTTCATCATGTGTTCTATTTACATATCTTATTGTGAATATATATAAAGCAATATGTACCTAGAATTATTTTATTCACATTTTTAAAAAAATATATATATTTCTTTTAATATCCGTAAGAAGTATTTTAGTTTGTGTTACTGATGATAGTTGTTCCAGATTTAAAAACACACATATACAACCCTTTTTCAAAAAAGAAAACACACACACATATTCAAAATCAGTACGGACTTCTACACAACAAATCATGCATTGACAATTCTCAACAATTTGTATAAGTAAAATAGAGGCAGAAATTTAGAAGGAAAAAACTGTAGCCCCGTTATGTTTTGACAAAAATAGAAACATTTATGTCCTATCAAATAAATAGAATCTATAAATATTTTTTTGTTTGTTTTCATTAAGAGAATCTATTTAGTACGTAATATCCGATAGAAGAAACAAGGCTTAAGAAATCGTTAACCGACAATAACTTCTTTTTTTTTCGTTCAAACAGATGTTATCATTTATTATAGAAAGAATAACATACAAAGTAAAGAAGAGGGCATAGCAAACCATTCCTCAAAGTTTAAGACAACAAAGTAGGTAAGATAGATAAGCGCAAGAGATATTAGGGGCTTGAGAGCTATGGACCAAAAGCTAGCTAGCAATTTGGAGCTTGTAAAATCAAGGCATATTAATGTTATTTCTTTGAGCAAGTTAAAGGAAAGGAGGGTTGCCACTGTCTTACAAAGAAGATTGGATGGCAATGAAACGAGCAAAGCTGAGAGTCTCATCGGAGATAGAGCTTTGACGAGGGGTTGAGCAGAGTTGAGATTGCTCTGAGAAACGGTACCAACAGCGGTGGTTGCGATTCGGAAGTTGGGAGATGGAAGCTTGGAGAGGTTGTGGTAACCACTGGTTCTTAGAGCAGGGGTCATAATGCCACTAATTTCCAATTTTGATTGAAGGATCTTCAAAAAGTTGATAAAATGTAGTTTGAAGCACAAAAACGGTAGGCGAGATAAGGAGGGGAGGTTGATGGTGGAGAGGTAACCCCCACTCAAAAGAGGTGGGATCATAATGCCAATCTTCATCAGCCTATAACCTTCATCTAGAGGTTCATCCTTAAATGGATCTAGTAATAAGGTTCTCAAAGGACTCTTAGACCAAAGTAGCAAAAGAGGTTGGCTAAGGTTCACTAGCAGTCTTCGGACTAAAGATATCGTTAAGCTAAACAAATGTTGGCTAGGTAGGGGGAGAGTGGATTTCAGCCTAAAACTAGTTACAAGACGACACTGGAACATTTGAGCTCTTGGTGGTATGGAGGATACAGGTTCAGGGAAAGCAAGCAATAGAGATAATCCGATTGGCTCGGATTCACTAACAAAGAACAACAATGCAAGCTTCCAAACCAAGCTATTCAACTGGCCTTGACACAATGGAGATTCAAGCAAAATCGAAGTAAATAGGGATTTGCTACCGAGTATAACTCGACTTGACCAAGCAGAATACACTAAAACTTAGCCGATTTGGCCTTGATATGAATTTAAAGCTCACAGAACTAAGGCTCTTCCAGGTCAGGACTGACTTATAGTCTATCCAAGGGAAACTATCTTCCAGGGTTCCGAGATAAGAGTGGAGATTAAACCTGAGGCAAAGGGTTACCGGAGGAGAAGCAGAGGTCGTCAAGGATGAAAGTTTCTTCGTCAGAAAGTTCACCGGTTCTAGCGTCACAACAGAGCTTTCGTCCAGCTTCATCCAAGCAAGATAGTTGGTGAGAGGATCTAGATCCCAGGATCGGAAAGGTGTTGACGTTGACGGGAAGAGGGTGCGGCGAGACAAACGAAAACTGGGCCTAGAGGGACTCTTAAAAATCTCAGTAGCGATAACCGGTGTTTGGAGACTCGATAGGACAAATTCACCGAAGAGAGTAATCAGAAGCGAGGGAGACGAGAGTGGTTGAAGCTGACGCATGGGCAGGGGTGAGATCTGGGATCTCCGAAAACCTTCGATAGAACTGAAACTAGAGTTAAACATACTACATGGGAAAATGAGGCAGCGGAGATGAAGAAAACAGGTCCCAGCGATGCCGATCGGACTCGGCGCCGCCGGAGAAGAGTGAAATAACTAGAACCGTGAATACTACTACAAGAACACCAGGAAAACAATAAACTGAGCTTTATTAAGACTTTCTCAAACAACTATATTACAAGCTTGTTTGATCAGTTTTATGCAACACCACAACAGCTGGTTTGCCACTGAACCAATCCTAATCTACCCAACCTTACCTGCACAGCAACAACTATGCTCTCTCTTTATTCACTCACCAATGAAACCCTCAAGCAATATTGTTCTTCTTGCTTAGATCTAAACACACACACTTTTCTCTCTATAAAAGTGGTAACCGCACAAAGATGTGAAATGCTTCTCTTTTATAGACAACAACAATCTTCACCATACTCTTCTTTATCCAGCAAGTCATCCTATGCACCATGTCCTTCAAGAACCTCTCTTTGTCCAATGAGTCTTAGGAGAACCTCATCATTATGTTGACTTCAACACTCCACTTGCTTGTAGCTTCCAACGAACACCTTTTAGGCTGACATCTTTTTCGCCCATGCTCAGCATCTCCACGCTCGATGCACCGCACTGTCTTCAAGTTGTTGTGCTGGCAAAGAAACCTTGACACTTTCCCGCTTCGTCTGAATTCCTTCAGGTACATTCTGCGACAGCTTGTAACTCGTACAGATCCTCTGTTTCTTCAATCTCCCCCTTTTTATCTGATTGTGTGCCTCAAGCTTCCTGTAAAAAAAGTGTGCAGAACAAAGAGACAAAGGAAAAAATAAACCAAGAAGCATTAAGATAATGGAAATACTTCAGAGCAACAAAAGGNCACATACACACTTTTCTCTCTATAAAAGTGGTAACCGCACAAAGATGTGAAATGCTTCTCTTTTATAGACAACAACAATCTTCACCATACTCTTCTTTATCCAGCAAGTCATCCTATGCACCATGTCCTTCAAGAACCTCTCTTTGTCCAATGAGTCTTAGGAGAACCTCATCATTATGTTGACTTCAACACTCCACTTGCTTGTAGCTTCCAACGAACACCTTTTAGGCTGACACCTTTTTCGCCCATGCTCAGCATCTCCACGCTCGATGCACCGCACTGTCTTCAAGTTGTTGTGCTGGCAAAGAAACCTTGACACTTTCCCGCTTCGTCTGAATTCCTTCAGGTACATTCTGCGACAGCTTGTAACTCGTACAGATCCTCTGTTTCTTCAATCTCCCCCTTTTTATCTGATTGTGTGCCTCAAGCTTCCTGTAAAAAAAGTGTGCAGAACAAAGAGACAAAGGAAAAAATAAACCAAGAAGCATTAAGATAATGGAAATACTTCAGAGCAACAAAAGGTTCAAAGATTCAGTACATAGCCGAGTAGAACTAAAAAGAGAAAAGTTCTGCAATTGTAGATGCAATACATAACCGTTAGAGAGTTTCAGACTAAAAACAATCACTAAGTCAAACTCCTACTTATATTACTCCCCCTACATACGAGCATACACTAACTTCTTCAGCCACTCTCGGTCTCATCACAGTCTTCCTCATCTTCTAGATCACCCTCACCCTCAGAATATGCGATATCAAGGTAATCTCCCCTTGCTTGAGTGCACAGAATCATATAAAAACTAAGGATAAATCAGCAAGGAGAGTAGATGAGAAGAGAGACTTACCTGCAAGACGCTCCATCACGAGTTTGGTGAAGTCATGCAGGTGACAAATGTCCGACAGAAGTGTGAGTGGGGCCTGAGAGGACAGAAGCTCCTTCGTTTCAATCTTGAACTTAGCCGGTGCAGCAGAGGTAACATCACCGGGGAGAGCAGGAACAATTCGTTGGAAACGCAGAAGCTGATCGTTGAGATTGGGAAGGATGAGACAAACATTGGAAGTGGGATTCGCAACGACAGAGCTACAGGCACAGATTTCATCAAAGATCAACTTCCCAAAGTTAAACTTATGACCTTTGAGAATCATGAACAGAAGTGTAGACCGTTCAGCGGACATTGAGCTTGGGTTCTTGGTTGGTATCCAATCCTGACAGCAAATCTTCTGAAGCATGGCCACAGTATCTCCCATCTCGTTTTTGCTGCGAAGATCCCAAGCACGAATTCGACCATCAGTGAGGAGAGTGACAATGTCATCAAGGCTGTCAGGAACTTGGATCTGAGTCGCATTCAGAGGATAGGGATCATTGGGAAGCTGATACATGCCATTGATGATAGACGGAGAGAATTCATACATGGATCCACGAACAAAGACCTTGAGGGTGTCAATCCCTTCTATTTCAGCTTCAGCCAGATTCGCATAGAACTCCTTCACAATATTACCAACGAACGAGTCAACTTCAGTAACCGTGGGCAGGAGACCAAAATCAGACAAGATTTTGTAAGCGTCACCACCGTGTCGAGCATCCGGAGCAAGAAACCCCATTTCATTGAATAAGCGATCCGAGATTGTCTGAAAGCAACGCATGGAGACTTCAGAGATAAACTGAGATGAGTAGGAGTCGGAGGATGGGAGTTTCAATTCAGGGTAGTTGCGATCACGAGTGGCAATGAGGCGACGGTTGGCAAAATAACGAGAGAGAAACGTCGGTGGAGGAACTTCAGGAACGTCCTCTGTAGTAAAATCAGACTTGGGTTGAGTCGAAACGTCAGTGACATCTTCAAGATCATCACGAAGAGATGGGCGAGTAAAACCACGACGAGGCAAACCACGAGTGGGAGCTGACGGAGGTTTAGTCTTCCCTTTGGAACTGGAGGCACGTGAGCACGAGCGTTTGGATGGAGGAAGGGCAGGAGGTTGACACTTGGTCTTTTTAGAACGAGAGACTCCAGGTTCGGTTTTTGGAGCGACCGAAATCTGCTGAACGAGGAACAGGAGCAGCGGATGAATTGTCAGCAGCCGAAGTGAGATCTTCAGCACTGAGATCCGTGGAAGGATTGTTGTGGTCCATAGTCAATTAAAGGCGAGATCTGGGTGTGAAAAAGGTTTTAAGACCAAACGTGAGATGTGGATTGCAAAGAGACAAGAGCGGCACAAGGAGAAATGAACTAGGGTTAGGGCATTCTCCAATATATATAGTGACCTGCGACACTTAACACACATGTGAGATTCATTCATGGGCCTAAAAAAAATTTCAAGACAAACCTACAGGTGCGGCCCAGACAGCACACCGAAACCCAACAAAGAACAAGTGCTTATACACAACCTTTAATGAAAAAGAACCACATTTTTTTCTATCAGTGTTTAACATGAAGAATTGTGATAACAAGGAAAGTGAAAGTTCATCAAAGTATCCTCAGACAAAACAAGTTTTTTTATTTATTGAGATTATATATATATGCATAAATATGATAAACTTCAGAAATTCAAAAAGAAAAAAAAATACCACATATGTACAAGAGGATGAGGATACCACGGCTGAGTACTATGTCTGAGGTCAGAGAGACAGATTCCCAAGTAGAGGGTCACACAGCTGTCTTCGAAAGTAGTGGAGGAAAATAGCAGTTGTTTAGCTCAAAGAGATTTCAATAACATACTCAATGATCTTAACAGACTAGGCTACACTCATCATACTCAACCAGAACTACTCCTCATAATGTGAAGCCAAATTCATAGCGAGGGGGTTGATGGAAAGGTGTAATAAAGAATAGACTTAGAGACTGATATACATGATTGTTCTCTCTTTTTTTTTTTTTTTTACTTCATTCATCCTTTTTGAAGATGTTGTAGGGAGAGCATGATGAGCAGCTGTTTTTCTGAAAAGACTTGCCAAAACAGAGGTTTTAATTATACATAGGTAAAAAGAACAAGCAGCTGTGCAAACCTGTACAGGGAACCTACAGAATGAGTCTCAGTCATAGAAACACATTAGTGATCACACAATCCAATTGAAGTTTGAAGATGTGAAAAGGTGTTTAAATCTAAAGGCTTGGTAAAAATATGAGCAAGTTGTTTATCTGAGAACACATGAGAGATCTCAATTACCTTGTTCTCAACAAGTTCACGGATAAAGTGATGCCTAATGTCTATGTGCTTAGTGCGAGAGTGTTAAACATGGTTCTTTGGAATATTGATAGCACTTTCATTATCACAATAGACTAAGAGGGTTGAAGATACAATACCATAGTCAGACAACATTTGTTTCATCCACATGAGCTGGGTGCAGCAGCTCCCCATGGCAATATATTCAGCCTCTGCAGTAGACATAGTCACACAACTTTGCTTCTTGCTATGCCAGGCGATGAGGTTGTTACCAAGAAAGAAACATCCTCCAGATGTACTTCGCCGATCATCAAGATTTCCTGCCCAATCGGAGTCACAGAAACCTGCAAGATTTGAATTAGTTTGCTTAGAATAGTACAAACCTCGATCAGTTGTTCCCTTGACATATTTGATGATCCTCTTGACAGCATTCAGATGAGATATCCTTGGATCAGCTTGATATCGAGCACATACACCCACACTGAAGCACAGATCTGGTCGAGTGGCAGTGAGGTAAAGGAGACTGCCAATAATAGCTCTGTAGAGTTTTTCATCAACCTTTTGACCAGTCGAGTCCTTCGAAAGTTTTGTTGTCGAGCTCATAGGGGTTCTGGCTGACTTGCTCGTTTACATTCCAAATCTCTGAATTAAGCTCTTTGCATATGTTGATTGAGAGATGTGAATTCCACTTTCACTTTGATTGATTTGTAATCCCAGAAAGTAGTTCATCTCGCCAACCATGCTCATCTCAAATTCTTTAGTCATTTCTATGACAAAGGTTTTCACAAGTTTTGGGTTAGTGCTTCTAAACACAATATCATCCACATAGATCTGAACAATGAGGATGTTTGAACCTTCTTCATAGATGAACAGAGTCTTGTCTAAACTGCCTCTTTTAAACCCATTCTCAAGAAGGAATAGATTGAGACGTTCATACCATGCTCGTGGTGCTTGCTTCCATCCATACAGAGCCTTCTTAAGTTTGTACACATGATTCGGAAATTGTGGGTCTTCAAAACCCTTTGGCTGAGTGACATAAACTTCTTCTTGAATGATCCCATTTAGAAATGCACTTTTCACATCCATTTGAAACATCTTGATGTTCAGAAGACATGCCATCCCCAGAAGTAAACGTATGGATTCAAGACGTGCTACAGGAGCGAAGGTTTCATCAAAGTCAACTCCTTCAACTTGAGAGTAACCTTGAGCAACCAACCTTGCTCGATTTCGTGTAACATTTCCATCCTCATCAATCTTGTTCTTGAAAATCCACTTAGTACCAACAACATTAACTTGCAGAGGTCTCGGAACAAGTTCCCACACATCATGCCTAACAAACTGATTGATCTCTTCATGACACGCAGCAAACCAAAACTCATCTTCTAAGGCTGCAAAGATGTCAGATGGTTCCAGTGTTGAGACAAAACAAAAATGTTGTAGCATTTCTCTGAAGTTGATCTAAACTCCTCTTGTTTTTCTTTGACCTTCTAGGTTGCCAATCACATCCGATTCTGAGTGATTCTTAGGAACTTGCAAAGGTGTTAACCTTGTATCCACAGCTGGTCCTTGAGTAACCCTTGTTTCTTCTTCTTGATCCTTTTCGACTTTCTCTAGATCAAGGATTGGCAGATCTTCATCATCCAGAGCTACATGGAATTCTTGAGTAGCTGATCTATCATCAAATACAACATTAACATATTTTTCCACTCTCTTGAGACGTTTGTTGTATACCCTGCAAACCATACTGTTTGTAGCATATCCCAGAAAAATAGTTTCATCACTCCTTGAGTCAAACTTACCAAGGTGATCTTTATCATTCAAGATGTAGCAGATACACCCAAACATGTGGAAGTAGCACAAATTTGGAGTTTTCCCTTTCCAAATTTCATAAGGAGTGGTGTTGGTGTTCGGTCTCACATAGACACGATTTATGATGTAACAAGCAGTGTTTATTGCTTCAGCCCAAAACCTTGGGGACACATTGTTGCCGTGAATCATGGCTCTTGCCATTTCTTGGAGAGTTCTGTTTTTTCTTTCAACAATCCCATTTTGTTGTGGAGTCCTTGGTGCAGAGTATTGATGTCGTATCCCTTGGGAGTTGCATAATTTCTCAAATTCTTCATTCTGGAACTCACCACCGTGGTCACTTCTGATTTGAACTATAGGTCCCTTTTCAGTCTGAAGTTGTAGAGCCAATATCTTGAAGCTCTCAACAGCTTCTGATTTCTCTCTTAAAAATCTGACCCAAGTGAATCTAGAAAAATCATCAACAAGTATAAAGGTGTACTTTTTTCCATTCAAGCTCTCAGTTTGTACTGGCCCCATAAGATCCATGTGTATCAACTCCAAAATCCTTTTTGAACCAATATCAGCAACTTTCTTGTGTTGTACCTTGATTTGTTTTCCTTTACTGCAAGCATCGCAGACTGCATCAGATTTCCCATCGAGCTTTGGTATACCTCTGACAACGTTAGCCTTTACTATCTTGACTAAACTCTGAGTGTTGACTTGACCAAGCCGTCGATGCCATAGATCAAGTTTAGAGACTGTAGCGGATAGACACATCTCTGACTCTTTCCATATATAACAGTTGTTTTCTGAACGAACTCTAGCTAGAACTTTGTTTCCATTTTCATCATATGCACCGCATTCCGTTTTGGTGAATGTGACTTTAAGTCCATCATCACATAACTGGCTTATGCTGATTAGATTTGCACGAAGTCCATCGACAAAATACACATTTGCCAGTTGAGGTTGGTTGGTTCTATCAATCATCCCTTTGCCTTTGATTTGACCTTTTCCTCCATCACCAAAAGTGACTTTTCCACCTAGAATAGGTGTAAATTCGTCCAATGCTGATTGATCTCCTGTCATATGTCTTGAGCAACCACTATCAAAATACCAAGAGTTGACTTCAGATGAACCTGTAGATGTGTATGCTACATTGGCTTCTTCGTCATCCTCTTCAAGTTCTATCAAGCTTAGATTACAGCTTAAGCTGATATTCTCGGTTGTGTTAACTCCAGAAACAGCAATGAAAGTCTTGAGATTGCATCTTGTGTAGATCTCATTATCCTCTTCATACATCTTCATTAGGTTGAAATTTGATCTTTCTGTAAACAGATCACTGTACAAGTCTTTCTTCGAGATCCACACAGAGCAGAACTTCGTTGGTTCCAAGTAGCACTTATTGAGATTCCACAACAGATTGATCTTCTTCCTGAAACTGTAACAATGTTCTCTTTGATGATTGCCACCACAGTGATCACACCCATAAGTTCTTCTCCTTATGACCCCCTTGTGATGATCCTTCAAAGAATGATTCTGACTTTTCTCTGATCTCGTTATCACCGACATTTCTTTCTTCAAGTTAGTAGATATATCTGCTTCTTTTTCTAGGTGATTGACACTCACGAAGTTCACAGGTTGGACTGTCAGATCACTTGAGGTTCTAGTATTTCTTTGATACCCTAGACCTCTGTGTGTGGCATCTATTCTTCCCATGGACAAAATCTTGTTTAGATCCTTAGTTCCACTGTTCAGCATCCTGATCTGCTTGTGTTTCTCATTCAACTCCTTTTCAAGTACTAAGGCTCTTCCTTTTTCTTTGTAATACTCTTCTTGAAGGTTGCTTAGTTTCTGAAGAAGTGCTTCAGTTGTTTGATCATCAGCCTTGAGTGGAATATGATTAACCTTTTCTGTTGCATCTTCATAGGCTGATTCAAGTTTAGATTCCAGAGTAAGCTTTTCTTGAATAAGCTTAAGCTTATCTTTGCTTAGTTGTACCCAACTGTCATACATAATTTTTCTTCCTCCTTGGGATTGATTTCTTCGTCACTCTCTGAATCAGGCCCATCACCTGTTTGAACATTATCTCCACTGACTGTGAAGGCAACAAAGTTGAGCAGTTCTTCCCCTTCCTCATCAGACTCAGAGTCACTGAAGCTCAACAACGATTTCTCCTTTGACTTGGTTTTGTTAGGACATTCAAACTTTGTGTGTCCCATGCCTTTGCACTCAAAGCACTTCAACTCATTCTGTTTGGTTACAGGACATTCAGGTTTGATATGACCATAGCCTCCACACTCATAACACTGAATCTCCTTTCTCTTACCAGAATAGTCAGCATCTGGTGTTGATGCTCTACCACCTGTTTTGTCTCCTTCTGTATTACTCCAACGTCGTGTGTCTCTGTTGTTGTTTCTCTCAACCTTTTTTAAGGCTTTACCAAAATTTCTGGCCAACAAGGACATGCTATCTTTGATTTCTTGAAACTGATCAGGTTTTTGATCGGCCTGAAAAGCAATGCTTTTAGATGGTTTGACTTTGTCTTCATCAGCTTCCATTTCTTCAGATTTTAGTGACCCGACAATTTCAGCAAAAGTCATTGACTCCGTGTTCCCAGCTACCCTCATTATAGCCTTGTGAGCAGCAAATTTGGCTGGAAGACACCTCAACAGTTTCTTCACCAGTTTTTGATCCTTGTAGGTCTTTCCAAGCACTTCAGCTTCATTCGCTATGGCACTGAGCTTTGAGCTAAACTTCACTATTGTTTCATCTGGAGCCAT
>NC_025702.1:16926402-16928224 GCF_000633955.1 Camelina sativa
TTGAAACTGATCAGGTTTTTGATCGGCCTGAAAAGCAATGCTTTTAGATGGTTTGACTTTGTCTTCATCAGCTTCCATTTCTTCAGATTTTAGTAACCCGACCAGTTCAGCAAAAGTCATTGACTCAGTGTTCCCAGCTACCCTCATTACAGCCTTGTGAGCAGCAAATTTGGCTGGAAGACACCTCAACAGTTTCTTCACCAGTTTTTGATCCTTGTAGGTCTTTCCAAGCACTTCAGCTTCATTCGTTATGGCACTGAGCTTTGAGCTAAACTTCACTATTGTTTCATCTGGAGCCATCTTCAGACACTCAAACTGAGTAGCTAACATATCAAGTCTCGTTCTCTTAACACTTGACGTTCCTTCATGAGATTGTTGGAGAATATCCCAGGCTTGTTTTGTAGACTTGCATCCTTGAATGAGTTTGAACCCATCTTCATCCACACCAGAGAAAATGGCATTCATGGCTCTTGCATTAAATTTTGACAGATTCTTCTCGTCAATCGTCCATCTGGCCTTAGGTTTTGAAATTTTAACTCCATCTTCTGTTGTATCAAACGGAGGTTCCCATCCTTCTTCAATAGCTGTCCATGCATCTTCTCCTTGGCCTCTGATGAGTTGTGTCATTCGAACTTTCCAATTTCCATATCTCTTAGTATCCAGCATGATGTTTTTACTTGTGCTTGTACCATCAGTATTTGGTTCCATAACTTAGGATCTAACCTGTGTAGAGACGACAATCTCAGATCGGTTTCCCGCTCTGATACCAATTGAAATAACTAGAACCGTGAATACTACTACAAGTACACCAGGAAAACAATAAACTGAGCTTTATTAAGACTTTCTCAAACAACTATATTACAAGCTTGTTTGATCAGTTTTATGCAACACCACAACAACTGGTTTGCCACTGAACCAATTCTAATCTACCCAACCTTACCTGCACAGCAACAACTATGCTCTCTCTTTATTCACTCACCAATGAAACCTCAAGCAATATTGTTCTTCTTGCTTAGATCTAAACACACACACTTTTCTCTCTATAAAAGTGGTAACCGCACAAAGATGTGAAATGCTTCTCTTTTATAGACAGCAACAATCTTCACCATACTCTTCTTTATCCAGCAAGTCATCCTATGCACCATGTCCTTCAAGAACCTCTCTTTGTCCAATGAGTCATAGGAGAACCCTCATCATTATGTTGATTTCAACACTCCACTTGCTTGAAACTTCCAACAAACACCTTTTAGGCTGACACCTTTTTCGCCCATGCTCAGCATCTCCACGCTCGATGCACCGCACTGTCTTCAAGGTGTTGTGCTGGCAAAGAAACCTTGACACTTTCCCGCTTCGTCTGAAGTCCTTCAGGTACATTTTGCGATAGCTTGTAACTCGTACAGATCCTCTGTTTCTTTAAAGAGAGCCTCGGTGGTTGCGCGAAAGAGAAGAGACGGCTAGGGCGAAGTCAGTTTTTTGCTCACGCAAAAAAATAGTATGGATGGTTATACCGACAATAGCTTTTATGCGTTCTACAATTCAATAAATTCCCATGCTAAGAAACCAACAAATACTAATATAAATTTGAGTATCTGTAATTGTTTTTGCTTTAAATATGGAATTAGAATGAACGATCGAAATAGAAAATCACATATACTTTGTTGTACGAACTACGAAGGTCACTTTGAAACGGAAGGGGTCCATTTAGGAAGAAACAAGACATTGCGATGAGTACGGGACCCGCGTGGTGACAACTCAACGGACCATTGGGACATAAAACACAGAAATGACAACGAAGTTGAGTGCGTGGGAATCCGACGTCGAA
>NC_025702.1:16928889-16931213 GCF_000633955.1 Camelina sativa
ACCTTTTAGGCTGACACCTTTTTCGCCCATGCTCAGCATCTCCACGCTCGATGCACCGCACTGTCTTCAAGGTGTTGTGCTGGCAAAGAAACCTTGACACTTTCCCGCTTCGTCTGAAGTCCTTCAGGTACATTTTGCGATAGCTTGTAACTCGTACAGATCCTCTGTTTCTTTAAAGAGAGCCTCGGTGGTTGCGCGAAAGAGAAGAGACGGCTAGGGCGAAGTCAGTTTTTTGCTCACGCAAAAAAATAGTATGGATGGTTATACCGACAATAGCTTTTATGCGTTCTACAATTCAATAAATTCCCATGCTAAGAAACCAACAAATACTAATATAAATTTGAGTATCTGTAATTGTTTTTGCTTTAAATATGGAATTAGAATGAACGATCGAAATAGAAAATCACATATACTTTGTTGTACGAACTACGAAGGTCACTTTGAAACGGAAGGGGTCCATTTAGGAAGAAACAAGACATTGCGATGAGTACGGGACCCGCGTGGTGACAACTCAACGGACCATTGGGACATAAAACACAGAAATGACAACGAAGTTGAGTGCGTGGGAATCCGACGTCGAATTCCAACCATCTCTTCTCTTATCCATCATCGTACGGTTACTATTCATCTTGAATCAAATAGATCCGATTTCACATTATTGATAACGACGACTGCAACTCATTCATTTATATATAAGTTGACAGCTTAACCGATACATTATCGGTGGAGTGGCTAAACGAGCTTAGTGATTATTTCGGACTATAGTTATAGACTTTAGGCTACAAGAGTTTTGTTTTATACTTCCCAAGTTTTTTCTGTGGTTGTACAATTAATTACCTCAATATAAAACTACAATTTTGATTAGTAAAAGTTATTGTTTTTTTCGTAAGATATTATACAGTCAAAATATACAAATGTTAGATTATTTGGTAAATATGTTTAAATATGATTAGTAGTATTTTTATCAAAACCATCCAAAACATTAGTATTTTCGACCAATAAAAAATAACTCTTTTTTTTTGAAGTAGTACTCTCAACAAGTCTTGAAGAGAGATCGTAACACACTATCATCAGTTTATGTACTTTCCCAATACCTTTATCAAACTACTAATTATGTAGAGAAAATTTTAATAATATGCGTACTGTATGTAGAATTTTTGTTCACATTATAAAAATGAATTTAAACGGCGGCTTTATGTCTGTTCCAAATCACGTTCCGAATTGGTTTTCACATTATTCTTATTCATACCACCATTTTGTTTTAAAAATAATTAAATATTAAATAAAATAATATGAGATCGAGGTCACAACAAGAATTGTGTCTCTCTCTCTGCTCCCACATTCCCATGTATATATACAGATGCTTGGCTTTTCCTTTTGCTTCACTTTTACTTTCTACTCGTATCCATCATTCTCTCTCTGATCTCAAGAAACAATCTCAATCTCCCAACACATAAACACTACTAACACTCATTACTCTTCAAGCAGCTTCTCAGATTCATCAGCTCTTATGGATCATTTGTTACAAAACCAGGTAAACTACAATTCAAGATCCACAAATTCTAACTTCTTGATGGGTTTTTGTTTGTCTATATATTAGAATCTTGATGCGTTTTTTTTGTTTCTTTTTTCTTATTGAAGGATGTGTTTGGGAATTATAACAAAGCAAGAGAAGCCATGGGAGTATCATATTCATCAAACCCAACACAATCAGATGATCAGGATCAGAAGAAACGTTCGGCTGCAGCGACAAGGCCACAGCCACCGGAGCTAGCTCTGAGGTGTCCACGTTGTGACTCAACAAACACAAAGTTTTGTTACTACAACAACTACAGCCTCACTCAGCCTCGCTACTTCTGCAAATCATGCCGGAGATACTGGACTAAAGGCGGAACCCTGAGGAACATCCCCGTCGGAGGAGGCTGCCGGAAAAACAAACGGTCCACATCTTCGGCTACAAGAAGCCTCAGAACCACCCCAGAACCGGCGTCCCACGATGGGAAAGCATTCTCCGCGGCGAGTTTCGGTGGGTATAGTAACAATGAACAGATTGATCTCAGCTTAGCCTTTGCCTTGCTGAACAAACAACCTCCGGGGAGTTCTGCACATCTAGGGTTTCCTTCGGAATTCAGTAGCTCTCATCAGTCTGACATGGAGAGTGTGTTTGGGACAAGCCAACAAAAGGGGAATACTGGTTATGCGTTTGGAAACGGGAGTAGCGGTTTGGATATTGGGATGGGTGATTCAAGCAGGGTCTTGTGGGGGTTCCCATGGCAGATGAATGGAGAGAGCTTTGGGATGATGAACATAGGAGTGGGTGGTGG
>NC_025702.1:16932001-16933634 GCF_000633955.1 Camelina sativa
GGGGGTAGCTATTTTATGAAATGGTTAATGAAGTATAGAGATATATTAGGGCTTCTTCGAAGAGTTTGAAACTTTGCAAAATGGGGTTGGTTGGGGTAGGTTTTTTTCGGTGTATGTTCTAAATTGTTGAGTTTTTTTATTTGTATGTTCACTATGTTTTGACTTTTGAATGAAACATTTCCTTTGTTGTTATAATTTTGAAATTCTGGTTTCTAAGAGGAACGACAAAATCTTATTTTGTTGATGGAAGAAAGAATAATTCACTATAGTGGAATTGTGTGTTCAAACCCTAATTATTTCTCTCACTGAAACCTTATCATTATTCTCACCTATAAAATTCTGACCTCTAGAGGCTTCTTAACTAATGGCTCGGTCAATGACGTTGATCTTTATACTTAATTGATTTAGTGACGCAAAGAATCAATCTTAGTAATGTTCTATATAAGTTTTGGTTTAATGTTGACTAGTTAGTGCTATATTAGAACTTTAATCAATATAACTAGACAGTATTATAAGATAAAGATAATCGAAAGTGTAAGCTCTCAATAGTTTTGAAATGTATATATTGAATATGTACCGGGTGAGAATGTAAGACCAGAATTGATGACTTAAGCAAAGATGAAAGATCTCACCTAACCTAATTTTGCTTACATAGGCTAATTATACACTTGAGAGAGAATGTTTTATATATAAAATATCTTTGTTGGTTGGTTGGTAGTTTATTTCTTTACACATAGAAACACGTGTTTTTGTGTTTAATTATGTATATACAAACATTCACACCACATTTATATGTTTTATTGTCCACTGTCGACAATTCTTTTGACATTCTCTATTTTGTTCCTTGTACAGTAAAAACATCTCGTTTGTTTGTTGGACAGATAGTCAAAAAGTACACTACTAATAAGGATTTAGGTTAAGTTTGTGTTCACGCGTCCGAAAAAGAACGGATTAATTAGTGGATAGAACAGTGAGACAATGGGTGAATGAAAAAAAGTAGAAGTTTAAGTAAGGATGAAGGAACATATATCATTCTATAGAAAAATCAGAAACAGCAAGTTATCTTTATCTATCTCCTCCATAGAGTCTAATTTTCATTCTTTAGGGCCCATTAGGCCAAGGCCCAGAGATAATTCTTGTCCTGCTACGTGAACCAGAGGGTTTCATGTTTATGAACATTAACAACAGTTACTACCTCTACCTAGTTGCACAATGACATACTTTTTTAGTTTTAGTAATCTTCTTCCTGGAGAAACGTAACATAATAGTAAAATTACGACAACTTAGCTTAAATCTTTCCAACAAGTATTTTTTCCAGAGCATAGTTCTCAGACTACTACTAATTCACATCAATACCGGAGTCACAGGAGTTGCTCTTATAATCCAACTCCAAATCGACGGTACCTGAGAAGCAGAAACCGAGATGGGCAAAGCAATAGTCAGTTTCTTACTCTCTTGAGAGAAACATAGACAGCAAGAGATAAATAACTTAAGAAGATAATACCTAATTATATAAGTCATTCCCCAGCTATTTCTGAGGCTTCTTCCACAAAACACCAATTTTCTTGAGCACATTTCCATTCTTCTTCTTCGTCAACTCATCGTCAATATCCTCAGAGTAAGGAGAGTTCGT
>NC_025702.1:16934797-16936787 GCF_000633955.1 Camelina sativa
ATATCCTCAGAGTAAGGAGAGTTCGTTTGATTATAGTTCCCGTTGTTTCCAGCAGACAGCATGGCGGTAGCTGCTTCAGCAGCTTTTCTCCATTGGTTTGATTGAACTTTAAGCTTCCTGAGTTCTGTTTCCATTTCCGAGTTTGAAGTTTGAGTAGCCTCTAGTTGCTCCGTGACTCTAACTGCTCTCTTGCTACTCTTGTCAGCCTCTTCCATTGCAATCCCTAGCTTCATGAATGCATCTTGTACATCTGTCTCCCTCTTGTGGATATCTGACTTCAGTGTCTCGTTCTCATCTGATACAATCTGGAGTTCTGTCTCTTTATCCATCAAATCTGCCTTTAAATTCTCGATCGCCTCCCTTAGTTTCTTCAGCTCAGATTCAACATCTATCTCTTTCTGGTTCTTTATCAATTTTTGGCATAGGTTGTCTCTATCCTCTGAAATAAACTGTAGTTCTGTTNTAATGTTCTATATAAGTTTTGGTTTAATGTTGACTAGTTAGTACTATATTAGAACTTTAATCAATATAACTAGACAGTATTATAAGATAAAGATAATCGAAAGTGTAAGCTCTAAATAGTTTTGAAATGTATATATTGAATATGTACCGGGTGAGAATGTAAGACCAGAATTGATGACTTAAGCAAAGATGAAAGATCTCACCTAACCTAATTTTGCTTACATAGGCTAATTATACACTTGAGAGAGAATGTTTTATATATAAAATATCTTTGTTGGTTGGTTGGTAGTTTATTTCTTTACACATAGAAACACGTGTTTTTGTGTTTAATTATGTATATACAAACATTCACACCACATTTATATGTTTTATTGTCCACTGTCGACAATTCTTTTGACATTCTCTATTTTGTTCCTTGTACAGTAAAAACATCTCGTTTGTTTGTTGGACAGATAGTCAAAAAGTACACTACTAATAAGGATTTAGGTTAAGTTTTGTGTTCAAGCGTCCGAAAAGAACGGATTAATTAGTGGATAGAACAGTGAGGCAAACTCATTTTTAACTATGGGGTCTCGGATCTTCGTATTTGATCAATGGGTGAATGAAAAGTATAAGTTTAAGTAAGGATGAAGGAACATATATTTTGACCCAAAAAAAAAGAAAAAAAGGAACATATATCATTCTATAGAAAAATCAGAAACTGCAAGTTTATCTTTATCTATCTCTTCCATAGAGTCTAATTTTCATTCTTTAGGGCCCATTCCCAGAGATAATTCCTGTCCAGCTATGTGAACCAGAGGGTTTCATGTTTTTGAACATTAACAACAGTTACTTCCTCTACCTAGTTCCACAATGAGACTTTTAGTTTTAGAAATCTCCCTCCTGGAGAAACGTAACATAATAGTAAAATTACCACAACTTAAAATCTTTCGAACAAGTATTTTTCCAGAGCATAGTTCTCATACTACTACTAATTCACATCAATACCGGAGTCACAGGAGTTGCTCTTATAATCCAACTCCAAATCGACGGTACTTGAGAAGCAGAAACGGAGATGTGCAAAGCAATAGTCAGTTCCTTGCTCTCTTTAGAGAAACATAGACAACAAGAGATAAATAACTTTAGAAGATAATACCTAATTTTTTTTTTGTCGTCTTGAAGATAATACCTAATTATATTAGTCATTCTCCAGCTATTTCTGAGGCTTCTTCCACAAAACACCAATTTTCTTGAGCACATTTCCATTCTTCTTCTTCGTCAACTCATCATCGATATCCTCAGAGTAAGGAGAGTTCGTTTGATTATAGTTCCCGTTGTTTCCAGCAGACAGCATGGCGGTAGCTGCCTCAGCAGCTTTTCTCCATTGGTTTGATTGAACTTTAAGCTTCCTGAGTTCTGTTTCCATTTCCGAGTTTGAAGTTTGAGTAGCCTCTAGTTGCTCCGTGACTCTAACTGCTCTCTTGCTACTCTTGTCAGCCTCTTCCATTGCAATCCCTAGCTTCATGAATGCATCTTGTACATCTGTCTC
>NC_025702.1:16943316-16950585 GCF_000633955.1 Camelina sativa
GTTTCAAACTTTCATAGTCTTTAAGCAGGGTTTCGTGGATTTCCAAATCCTCTGAATTGGTCTGAAGTTTATTCACAAGAGCTTCAAGCCATACCATCCTTGATTTTGACTGTTGAAGCTCCACCGCCATCTTCTTGTAACTCTCAACCGTTTTTGTGCCATCTGACTTCAGTTCTTCTACTGCCTTTTTCGCATTCTCCAATTGCCTAAGAGTTTCAGTGGCCATAGCCTCGGTCTCAGCTTCTGATACCTCACAGTTCGTAAGTTGGTTCCTGAAACTCTCGACAAGGAAAATCGTGTCCATCAAGTTTCCTCTCAAAAGTTGTACCTCCGAGTTATGCAACTCAGCTTGTTTCACATGACCAGCTTCAGAAGAAGCCACCATCTCAATCTGAAGCTTGAGCTGTCGGATCTCATGAGCAACAGCAGCCAATCCTGCTCTTTCACCAGCGGTAGCACTAAACTCCAAATCGCACTCCTGAGATATGATACCTTGATGAACAAGAGAATTAGTATTATCGGTTTCTTCTTCCAAGGCTGAAACTTCCAAAAACTGATTCTGGTTCTCCTCAAACTTAGAGGAAACTTCTTGCAGCTCTTTCCTGGACTTCTCGGCTTCTTCCTCTGCTTGCTTCTTCGATGTTTCAGACACTGAGACTTGATCTTTCGCCTTCTTTAGCTCCTCTTGAAGCTGCGATACTAGCGACTCTAGCTCCGTTATTCTACTCGGCCTCTTCTTCTGTTAGCCATGAAACATATCACAATGTTAAAATAATCTCAAGAAGAAGAAAAAAAGCAGACAATTGAGTCAAAATTAGTTACACTATCATCTCTCAACTACCCAACTTAAATGTCCACCTAATTCTATATCACATAGGCCCCCCCAAATTAAATGTATCCTAATTTTTTCCCCATCCAAATCAATACAGAAACATGTTATGTAGGAAAGGCTTGTTTTGGATCATGCAAATAAAAGGAATTGATGAAATCTAGTACCCCAAAACAATGAATAAAACAATAAAAAGAAATCTTTCAAGACCCTTGGATTGAATCTGATTCAGCTTAGTACATGAGGCTCATACCTCAGAGACAGGGCTTCGTGGAGACCTACGATCCAGAACTTTTGGACTTTTATCCTTTGGTGTTCTGTTATTAGCTGAGACAGGAGGTGAAGAAGATTCAGACTCTAGCGATCCTATCTTCAGTGACCGAACAGCTCGAGGAGACACCTTCTTAGGAACATCTGGAGATCCATTTCTGCCCCAAAACACAAAAATATATTAAATTGTAAACCAAGAAGATATCACAATCCAAAATTGCAAGCAAATGAGTCAGAGAACGAAAAAAAACTTCAACTAATAGAAACAGATCATCAACGGTCATAACTTGTTGCTATATAGATTGAGTCTTCTTCTTCCTTAAGATATTAGAGAAAATCTGTGATAGAATTTGATTAAATAGAAACAAATATGTTTTGAGGACCACATATATGTAACCTTCAAGATTCAGCGTTGAAAAAGTGCAAACCTCCCACAACACAATCACAAAAAAGGAGAAGAATCAGCTATAAATGCAAAGAACCATACAAAGACAAAAACCAATATTTACCTTGCCTTTTGGGTCTGCATAATGTAATCTTATCACTCCAATGCACAGGATGAATAAAACTTTGTTCACAGAATAGATATTTTCAGCCTCCTCTTTGCTTCTTCAATGTAGCCTGACCCACCAAGAATTGTATAGAGCTCATGAATATTAAATGCAGAAAGATGGAGACATATTTAAAATCCCAATGGCAGCGAGAAAACATGATAGGAGTTATTACAGAGAAATGATAAGCGTAAAAAAAAATTTCTTTACGTCTGTAATCAAATCCACTACCAGAAAATGANGCTATCTTTAGTTCAGATTGGAGTTCAGCTTGTATCCGTAACCGAGAAGAAGCCTCTACGTTCCCCTCTTGGTCTTTTCGATCAGAAGCTTCTAGAGCCGCTCTCAGTCGCTCTACCTCACATCTTAAGGAAGATACTTCTTCCTCCCTCTCATTTGATTCCCCAAGTTTCAAACTTTCATAGTCTTTAAGCAGGGTTTCGTGGATTTCCAAATCCTCTGAATTGGTCTGAAGTTTATTCACAAGAGCTTCAAGCCATACCATCCTTGATTTTGACTGTTGAAGCTCCACCGCCATCTTCTTGTAACTCTCAACCGTTTTTGTGCCATCTGACTTCAGTTCTTCTACTGCCTTTTTCGCATTCTCCAATTGCCTAAGAGTTTCAGTGGCCATAGCCTCGGTCTCAGCTTCTGATACCTCACAGTTCGTAAGTTGGTTCCTGAAACTCTCGACAAGGAAAATCGTGTCCATCAAGTTTCCTCTCAAAAGTTGTACCTCCGAGTTATGCAACTCAGCTTGTTTCACATGACCAGCTTCAGAAGAAGCCACCATCTCAATCTGAAGCTTGAGCTGTCGGATCTCATGAGCAACAGCAGCCAATCCTGCTCTTTCACCAGCGGTAGCACTAAACTCCAAATCGCACTCCTGAGATATGATACCTTGATGAACAAGAGAATTAGTATTATCGGTTTCTTCTTCCAAGGCTGAAACTTCCAAAAACTGATTCTGGTTCTCCTCAAACTTAGAGGAAACTTCTTGCAGCTCTTTCCTGGACTTCTCGGCTTCTTCCTCTGCTTGCTTCTTCGATGTTTCAGACACTGAGACTTGATCTTTCGCCTTCTTTAGCTCCTCTTGAAGCTGCGATACTAGCGACTCTAGCTCCGTTATTCTACTCGGCCTCTTCTTCTGTTAGCCATGAAACATATCACAATGTTAAAATAATCTCAAGAAGAAGAAAAAAAGCAGACAATTGAGTCAAAATTAGTTACACTATCATCTCTCAACTACCCAACTTAAATGTCCACCTAATTCTATATCACATAGGCCCCCCCAAATTAAATGTATCCTAATTTTTTCCCCATCCAAATCAATACAGAAACATGTTATGTAGGAAAGGCTTGTTTTGGATCATGCAAATAAAAGGAATTGATGAAATCTAGTACCCCAAAACAATGAATAAAACAATAAAAAGAAATCTTTCAAGACCCTTGGATTGAATCTGATTCAGCTTAGTACATGAGGCTCATACCTCAGAGACAGGGCTTCGTGGAGACCTACGATCCAGAACTTTTGGACTTTTATCCTTTGGTGTTCTGTTATTAGCTGAGACAGGAGGTGAAGAAGATTCAGACTCTAGCGATCCTATCTTCAGTGACCGAACAGCTCGAGGAGACACCTTCTTAGGAACATCTGGAGATCCATTTCTGCCCCAAAACACAAAAATATATTAAATTGTAAACCAAGAAGATATCACAATCCAAAATTGCAAGCAAATGAGTCAGAGAACGAAAAAAAACTTCAACTAATAGAAACAGATCATCAACGGTCATAACTTGTTGCTATATAGATTGAGTCTTCTTCTTCCTTAAGATATTAGAGAAAATCTGTGATAGAATTTGATTAAATAGAAACAAATATGTTTTGAGGACCACATATATGTAACCTTCAAGATTCAGCGTTGAAAAAGTGCAAACCTCCCACAACACAATCACAAAAAAGGAGAAGAATCAGCTATAAATGCAAAGAACCATACAAAGACAAAAACCAATATTTACCTTGCCTTTTGGGTCTGCATAATGTAATCTTATCACTCCAATGCACAGGATGAATAAAACTTTGTTCACAGAATAGATATTTTCAGCCTCCTCTTTGCTTCTTCAATGTAGCCTGACCCACCAAGAATTGTATAGAGCTCATGAATATTAAATGCAGAAAGATGGAGACATATTTAAAATCCCAATGGCAGCGAGAAAACATGATAGGAGTTATTACAGAGAAATGATAAGCGTAAAAAAAAATTTCTTTACGTCTGTAATCAAATCCACTACCAGAAAATGAGCATCCTAAAGAAGAAACAAAATCTTTTAGTTAATTTCTTACTAGTGTCTCATGTCAGACATAGAGAGATTCGTTGGCTTGTGCATTATTACCTACTGCAAAGCCACATTAAATTAAAGGTATGCCATCATGTTCATGATTCTTGATCAAACATCTGATTTCATTAAAAAAAGTATGGTTTCTTTTTGGTGTAAGACCGTTCTACTCAACCATATCTGCTCACTCATAGCTCTTGAACACCACACCAAAATTTGGTTCTTTAATATTCCACTCAATGGAGAATACAATACTTGATTCAATATTATAAAAGGGACAGACCACAATCAACACAATCAAAGTCACATCTCAGGTGAACCAGAAGCATATTGCCAAAGGATGACTTCAAAGACTGCATTAGCTGATTTTTTTTTTGTTCTGGATGTATCCAAATAAACCCAAAAAAGAGAAAGAAAGACCAACTGATGTCTTGACACTATAACCAACCATTGATGCTAACAACACAAAGGTGTTTGACTATAAAGCAACATAAAACGAATCTTCAATAGTTGCCTCTTGACTATGTAATGTTCACAAACTATAATCATCCAGGCTGGTAACAAAAGGGTCCTACACAAACTACACAAGCAGCAAAATGTGGTAGATTTACTTAAACGTCCCCACCAGATTCACCCTCCTAAACGGGACACACGAGGGTTATACTGTCATTATCTAGAATAAGTTCCATCTTCTCCTTCATTATTGCCGTGGAAGGAGGGGACTTAGACGTTAAAGAACTACTACTGCTATCATGAATCATAATGAGTTTCATAAATTAGAAAAAAATTAAACAGATATAATACCCACTCCAGAGTCAACAAGACAATCAGAAATCTAGTACTATTTGGTTTCCTAGATAAACGTTTTCCAGAGAAAAGGAGAATCTAATTAGTAAAACCACTTGAGTGCAATGATCATGTTAATAAAAGTAAACAATCACAGTGCAGGCAGAGAAAGAAAAAAAGCTTCAACATTTAACCTTAAAAACTACTAAAAACAAAGAAAAAGGAGTTCTTTTTATAAAGAAATCAGACCAGATATGAAGTAATGTAATACAAAGATTAAACTATCCCAAGTTCCCAACGTCCTGCTTCAAAAGTAAACTAAAAGCTAAAATATTAATAACAAACTCAATAAATCAGAGAAGAAGAAAAAAAGAGAGACATTTTGATGTTAAACCCTATATACTTTAATTTCTTCAAATAAACAAAAAATTAGAAAATTTTAATTGAGATTAAAGCTAAATGAGGATGTAACCCAAAAAGACTTGAGCTTTCTGAAAGGTAAAATAAGAAACAGGGTAAGTTAAATGAGGATGTAACCCAAAAGAGACAACTTTTTTCTCAGGAAAACAAAAAAGACACTACATTTTTCCAGGGAACAGTGTAGCTAATAAAAGTTCTCATGAAAAAATTTAAGGAGAGAGCTTCTTACGCTGCGAGGTGGGTTCGTGGTTGAGGAAAATGGGAAGAGAGATTTGAGAAGCAAAACCTAATTAAGTTTGCAGAGTCCAAGAGGGAAACAGTGTGTGAGAGAGAGAAGAGTAGGTAATGTGTGTTGTGGCTTTGGGCAGTGAGTCTGAGCAACAAAGAAAGAGAGAGAAGGGAACAAAAGGTTATTCCAAAACGCAGCACGACAAACGTACTCCTTTGTCGTTTTGATGATTGTTTTTAGATTTTTGAAATTTGATTTCCGGTTTTAGACAGTTTCCAATGTCCAAAACCAAACCCGGGAATCTTTTTTATACACTACTTTCTTTTTCTTATATTCAGTTTATGATATCGATATATTTGGTTACAAATAGTTTCTCATTTCACTTATTGTACTTTGTCAACAATATGGTTCGTAGACAAAATGGTATGACTCCATCGTTTCGGATCAAAATAAAATTCAAACAAGTAACACAATATCTAATCACCTAACCTATTCTTCTGACTTCATATTCCTTTTGCTCACTGTCAAATGTTCACCATGTTATTTTTTATTTATTTACCAAGGTCTACCAATAGTATTGCTTAAACGGGCCATAAGTTTGCTCAGTCATTTTCGTTACCAAGCCCACTCCTTTTAATATTTAAAATTATACAACCCTTGTTTAATAGTACTACTAGCTTTTAGCAAAAACCAATACAGTACTATCAATGTTTCATCAAAGGCGTGCCAAGTGCAATCCCCGGATTTTTAGAATTGGGTAGGATTGAGGAGACTTGATAGTGTATGGTCGGTCGGATAAAACTTTTTTAAAGCTAAAGCGCTCACTTTTATCGTTAACTGTATTTTGGGACACTATGGCCATAGTCTATGGGTCCATCTAACTCATAAAATATCAGTTATTTTAGGGAAAACGAGCTATTTCCCCCCAAGAACTATCATATTTTGCTGTATGGAACCCGAACTATGAACACGAGCTATATATCCCTGTCAACTATGTTTGACACCTATTTCTCCCCAAATCGAAAGTTCTACACTTCTATCACCTCGAATTGAAAGTTCGAGATGTAATTACACCTAATCTTGGGTTTGTCATGGTTTACTATTTGCTTAACCGTCTAACAAAAAGCCTAAACCAATTTAGACCCGATTAAACCTATTTTGACCCAAATTTATCGAGATAACCAATTAACCATAATTTGACCCGATTGTTTTCAATTTTTAGTGGTTTTGACCCGACTAAACATTGTTTGAAACCCAAAATCATCGAGAGAACCCTAAATTGAGAAATCCCCAAAAAGAAAAATACCCTAAAAAGAGCGAATCGAATCCGAGTTCAATCGATTTGATGGCGTTAATCGAGATCTCGCGTGTACAGTGATGTAATGAGGACAAATCCAAAGAGTTGGTGTAGGGCATTCCACAAGGTTGGTAATTACTGCGAAGATGTCGACAATAACTCGACAGAGTCTTTTAACAGCTCCATCAACAAGGCAAGAGAGAAGCCTTTTGTTGCCATGTTAGAGACAATAAGACGACTGGCCATGGTGCGAATTGCAAAGAGGTCTGCCATATCTAATTCTCACACAGGTAAAATTCATCTTATCCTTATGTATTATTTGTTGTGTTTATAGATTCTCATGTTTTTCGCAAATGTTTGCAGGGATCTGTACTCCATATGTTGTTAAGTTTCTTGCGGCTGAGCACAAAGCAGCATCTACGGCTAAGGTATCAACAAGCACAAATGGGACCTTCGAAGTCAAAGTCAGTGGAGACACTCACCGTGTTTGTCTAAAGAAGATGACTTGTACGTGTCAGAAGTGGCAAATATGTGGCATCCCATGTGAGCATGC
>NC_025702.1:16950707-16952403 GCF_000633955.1 Camelina sativa
AAATCCAAAGAGTTGGTGTAGGGCATTCCACAAGGTTGGTAATTACTGCGAAGATGTCGACAATAACTCGACAGAGTCTTTTAACAGCTCCATCAACAAGGCAAGAGAGAAGCCTTTTGTTGCCATGTTAGAGACAATAAGACGACTGGACATGGTGCGAATTGCAAAGAGGTCTGCCATATCTAATTCTCACACAGGTAAAATTCATCTTATCCTTATGTATTATTTGTTGTGTTTATAGATTCTCATGTTTTTCGCAAATGTTTGCAGGGATCTGTACTCCATATGTTGTTAAGTTTCTTGCGGTTGAGCACAAAGGAGCATCTACGGCTAAGGTATCAACAAGCACAAATGGGACCTTCGAAGTCAAAGTCAGTGGAGACACTCACCGTGTTTGTCTAAAGAAGATGACTTGTACGTGTCAGAAGTGGCAAATATGTGGCATCCCATGTGAGCATGCATATGGTCTCATCATTGATAAGAAGCTAACGGCTGAGAACTACGTCTGCCAGTGGTTCCGAACAGCTATATGGAGGAGAAACTATGAAGAAGGCCTAACTCCACAAAGAAGTGCAAAGTTTTGGCCTTGTACAAATGGGAATAAGGTGTATGCAGAACCACCTGAGGAAAAACAGACCAAGGCTGACAAGAAAAGGAAGAAGGGTGTCAATGAGTCACCTACTAAGAAGCAACCAAAACAGAAAAAAAAGAATAATGCATTGTGGCATTTGTGGGGAAGCTAACCATAACTCTAGATTCCATAAGTCTGAATTTGCTCAGGTATGATATATTGCTTTGATGTTTTCAGTTTCTAACTTTTCTTTTGGTTACTAACTCTAATGCCATGTTTTTTCAGCCTTCTCGACAGCCTACTCAACCTGAACCAAGTCAAGGATCACTCACTCAAGCTTGATCAAGAACCTACTTATTACTAGGGTGCTAATTTTGTGGTTGCCTAGATACATATTTTCGACCACATGAACTCTTTTCTTCCCCTAGGTCGCTTAGTGTCTTTTGTCTCCAATGGTGAATTTTGTGGTTGCTCATGTTGTATTTTCGACCACATATACTCTTGCCTTTCCTAACTCTTTTGTATGATCTATTTTGTTTCAAATGATGATCGTTTATGACATTTAATTTCATCTCTTTTGATGATCGTTTGTAACACAACAAATGTAGCTTCATCTTTGACACAAAAGGTTTCATTGTCTTAAATGATTGACAAACAAACAAACATGACCATACACCATTTGTTCAACCAACTACTTTGCTTAGTACAATCATGACCATACAGACTAACAATACAACACTCATCATCTTCTTATTCCATGATTTGGCTTGACCTAAACCATCTTCAACCTTCTCCAAGACCTCATTCTCCATCTTCTCATAAACCAAAGTATCAAACTCCAACCTCTCTGTCCTAAGCTCTTTCAATTGTTGCTCAAGTCCAGCATTCTTCATAGCCAATGCATCTACCTCATTCAGCAAAGCTTCATCGACCCACTTGAACACATGTTCATCGTTCCGAAGCTACCATTACCCAATTATTAGAACCACCCAAAATCATGAGACAAGAGGATAAAAGCATAAATTTTACCTTATTTGTTGCAGCAAAACTACAACGGTAGTATCTCCGGTAAGGATTCGGATCAGATTTCGAGATCAAAGCTACAACAGCTTCCCCGCACCAACA
>NC_025702.1:16953584-16954781 GCF_000633955.1 Camelina sativa
TGGTGAGGCAAGGATGACCAAATCTCATCCTAGTCATTTTCAAATTTGATGAGACTTGACTAGTATAGTTGTGTTTCTAGTACCCTGTTATGGTTTATGTTGTTGTTTTTACACTTCTACTTTTTCGTGTTGTTTTCTTTGGATATGATACACATGCATGATGATGATCGCTCTTGTATATTTTTGTGTTGCGATTAGTATCTAGCAATATTATTACTGCTTAAACATATGATATGCACCTTAAAGTAAAAAATAGTTTAAAATGACACGTAAAATTCAAAGTTAACAGGGAAAGGTTCGTCAAAGGGTTTTAAAATTACTCACAGTGGTAACATTTGGTTTTGAATTTGTGGTTTCATCTTCACGACTAAGTTGTGGACTCCACCTACTTATTGTCTGTTCTTCTACTGTGAAGTTCTCCAAACACAAAGGTAGATTCAAATCCTCTCCTTTGAAGTTACCATTGACGTAGAGAGTCAGCAACGTTTTCGCAACACTTCCGCTTAACCGAACAGGACAATGTATATCTGACCACACTCTTAACCGATCACTGTCACCAGACTGAACCAAAANTACAATGGATATCTGACCACACTCTTAACCGATCACTGTCACCAGACTGAACGAAAACCGAGTAATCAGAGTGGACAAGAGATGGATGGTGACGGTACGCCACGAAATCCACACCGTACTGCAACCCTGATCTCAAAACCCAGTTCTTCGATCGTAGATGTGAATAAGCTTTGTAAAACATTGGGAAGTTTGGTCTTTTTGATTTCATGTACATCCATGTGTCTACTTCATTCTCCAAGCAACGACCTTGAAGGGAGATTTTGATGCATTTGAGACTGTAGAACAAAAAGAAAGCTTCTTCAAACGATAACTGAATCCATTTCTTCACTTTTTCTACAGATAGAATGAGTCTGCCAAAACAACAACGGTCGAGAAGCTCAGCTTGCTCTGGCTCAACCACTAGAAGCACATTGCAACTCGAGAGAGTACCCGAAGACTCTGTCTTGGCTAGAGAAAGCTGGAGCTCTGATATTGATACTGAAATAGGTTCTGCAAGAGCTTTTGCTTCAGCACCTTTCCATTTCCATCTCGGCCCCATGGAATTGAACTGCATATACATATAGCATAAAAATCAAACCTTTACCATATTAAAAAAAAAAAAAAAAAAAAAAAAAAAAAAAAAAA
>NC_025702.1:16955533-16957367 GCF_000633955.1 Camelina sativa
GAGAGAGAGAGAGAGAGAGAGAGAGAGAGAAAAGCAAAAAGTATGGCTTTCTCGTCTCGCGATTCCGATTCCGAGTACGCTTACCGTTTACAGATGGAGGAAGCACTCGCCGCTTCTCTCTCTTCCCGATCTCAACGACCACCGTCTCCGCCTCCGGTTGTTGCCACGTGTGGTATCGCTATCGTCGTTGAAGACGAGCCGAAGCCGACGACGACGGCTAAGACAAGTCGAGGTTACGGTTTCGATTTCAGGAGAGCCGTCGGCGAAGGGAACTCTAAAGGAAAAGGCACTGTCACCACTGGTATTGCTATGTGCCTGTACGTACGGATGAACGAAACCCTAACACTGGAGTCGGCAACTCGGGAAACACTTCCGGAAACCCTAATATCAGACCTTCTTCGGCGGTTCAATCGGTCGGAAAGGGTAGTTCGAGGGTTCACGCTGCTGGTGGAAGATTCGATGGGAACGTGTTGTATAGGCTTTACTTTAAGGGTTTGGTTAGCGAAGNAAAGAGATTGTAAATGCTTTTAGTTTATTACTAACTACAACTCCTATAGTCTAGGAACTTATATAAATATTGCATAAACGCATCTTGAAGTATCTAAGTAGGAGCTAGATTGAGAAAAACTAAGAACTTTTGATATTGGTCCAAAGATCAATCGACATTCAAATACAAATAACAACCAAGTGATTATACATTCTCATTTAAGATGATGTATTCTACAGAAGCAAGCAATGACACTGTGTACTAATATGATAGTAACCATGAAGAGAGGAGAAAACTAGAGAAAGGGATATAGGCAGAAACGAAACCTGAAGTTTTGATTTTGAAGACGAAACAGAGAGAATCAAGGACTTGTTCAGCACAGTTAACAATGGAGAACTATTCTTCAAGGATTCCAATGGAGAGCTATGCAGTAGCAAAAACCGTAATCCCGTGAAAAATTAGATTATTCTTGATTTCGATTTCACTGAGGGGAACATCGAAAAGACAGAAGAGGAAGACTAACTTGCGTAGAGAAGACGAAGACCAACCCACCACGATTTGTTGAACTTGAGAGAGGAAGAGATCGAGAGAATTGGAGCTGAGATTCGGATCTCTCGAAGACGAAACGAGACCGTTCGAGACTTTCTAGCAGCAGAGATTTTTTTGTCGTGACTCGACTCGCTTGGAGTCCAAAACAATTTCAGCAAAAACCTATTAAAACGATGTCGTCTGGACTATAAAACAATTTTAGCAAAAACCTATCAATTATTTGAAAACCATAATGGGTATAATCGGGCTGCCTAATTAATACCCGTTTAGGCCCGTTAAACACATGAATGAGAGTTAACAGGAAAGTTACTGTTTCTTGATCTGTAATTTTGAAATTTTCATTAATTTTATTGATACTGGCTCTGATTGACTTGGATTTCAATTTGATCTGATGGATTCCTCCTATTTCTACTCAACTACACCAAACTGACTGATAGATATTAGATGGACACCAATTCATAGTTTACCTTTCTTTTCTCTGGTTTCAAAATTCAAATTAAGAATTTATTATTATTGATCTTTCTTTACTTATTTTGACTAAGTTCAAACGAAGAAGAAGCGTCTCATGTAAGCCGTTCCCGAAATTATCTTTTTACCCTTCTTCCACACACACGTGTGATGTGATGTGATGTGAGGGGTCTCTCTCTGTATATATAATTAAAAAAAAAAAGAGACGATGGACGTAAAGCAAAACAAAACAAAAAAACCCATCCGTCACCACAACACAGAGAGAGAGTAAAAACAGTTGATTTGCTGCTACTCATCGCTGCGAGAGAGAGAGAGAGAGAGAGAGAGAGA
>NC_025702.1:16957427-16958220 GCF_000633955.1 Camelina sativa
ACTGATAATGGTTACTGGAGTGGAATCAGATCGTGTGTTAGAGATTCAGGGGTTTGTAAGAAGATTGCAAGAGATTTAAATGGTGTTCCTGAAACTCCTCAGATGTTTTACTTCAGAAAGCTTACTCCTATTGAGGTATGTATATATATATTTATGTGTGACACTTGTTTTACTTTGACTAGTTTGTTAATTAGAACCTAGTTGTATGATTTGTATTTGTTTTAAATCTGTAGTCAGGATGTTGCAAGCCGCCAACAGATTGTGGCTATACGTACGTGAACGAGACGGTTTGGATTCCAGGAGGAGAAATGGTGGGACCGAACCCGGACTGTATGTTGTGGAACAATGACCAGAGAGTACTCTGTTACCAATGTAGCTCTTGTAAAGCTGGTGTTCTTGGTAGCTTGAAAAAGAGTTGGAGAAAAGTATCGGTGATCAACATTGTGGTTTTGATCATACTTGTGATCTTCTATGTCATCGCCTACGCGGCTTACCGGAATGTTAAGAGGGTTGATAATGACGAAGCGGTTGGTGAGGCAAGGATGACCAAATCTCATCCTAGTCATTTTCAAATTTGATGAGACTTGACTAGTATAGTTGTGTTTCTAGTACCCTGTTATGGTTTATGTTGTTGTTTTTACACATTTACTTTTTCGTGTTGTTTTCTTTGGATATGATACACATGCATGATGAAGATCGCTCTTGTATATTTTTGTGTTGCGGTTAGTATCTAGCAATATTATTACTGCTTAAACATATGATATGCACCTTAAAGTAAAAAAATAGTTTAAAA
>NC_025702.1:16960427-16986414 GCF_000633955.1 Camelina sativa
AAAGCAAAAAGTATGGCTTTCTCGTCTCGCGATTCCGATTCCGAGTACGCTTACCGTTTACAGATGGAGGAAGCACTCGCCGCTTCTCTCTCTTCCCGATCTCAACGACCACCGTCTCCGCCTCCGGTTGTTGCCACGTGTGGTATCGCTATCGTCGTTGAAGACGAGCCGAAGCCGACGACGACGGCTAAGACAAGTCGAGGTTACGGTTTCGATTTCAGGAGAGCCGTCGGCGAAGGGAACTCTAAAGGAAAAAGCAGTGTTGTACGTACGGATGAACGAAACCCTAACACTATAGTTGGCAACTCGGGAAACACTTCCGGAAACCCTAATATCAGACCTTCGTCGGCGGTTCAATCGGTCGGAAAGGGTAGTTCGAGGGTTCACGCTGCTGGTGGAAGATTTGATGGGAACGTGTTGTATAGGCTTTACTTTAAGGGTTTGGTTAGCGAAGACAACGGGAAGGGGAAGATAACGGACGTACTCGCTGGATTTGGGGTTGCTATTTGTGACCAGAGGGATAATTTGTTGTTCGAGATGAAGGGACCATTGATTGGCCATGGTGTGAGTCGTCAGGGAGCAGAGCTCAAGGCATTGATTCGAGGACTTACCGAAGCTTCGAAGTTGGGGATCAAACATATCGCTTTTTGTTGTGATTCTTTTCCTATTTTCCAATACGTAAGTTGTTGAATCCGGATTGAAATATATGTTTTGTTTGTTGTTGTTGCTGATTCCTCTGTTCTGAAATCTAAAATACTAGTGAATGTGTGTGTGTGTGTGTGTCTTTGTGTTGGGAGTTCTCATCTGGAAACTAGGATGAGTAGAAAGGAAAAGAGTATTCACGGTTAAGAGTATGATAATGTGTGTGTGTCTTTGTCTTTGGTTTGCATTGTAAAGATGTGACTGCGTTAGTCTTTACTAGTTTATGAGACGGTAGATTGTAACTTCTGAGGTTCTATGCTTTTGTTTTTTTTTTGAGATGGTTTAGTTTGTATTCTGGCTATTCCTGTCATTATGTTTCATAAGATTGTGTTTTACTTGAATGTAGGTTAGGGGAAAGTATGTGGCTAAGCAAAAGAAGATTTCGCTGTTGTTGAATGATCTACAAACCATCATGGGAGACTTTTTATCTAGTCAGCCTGTTCTGGTGGCTGGAAATGATGTGAAATTTGCTTATAAGCTTGCAAGGGAATCAATACTTGCTAAGGTCACTCCTCATGAAGATCCTCGCCAAGCAAAAGCAACTAGGAAAGAGGAGTGTGCTATCTGTTTCAACGACATCTATGCTGAGCGCATGTTTTCTGTTGACAAATGCCGTCACCGCTTTTGCTTTCAATGTGTGAAACAACATGTAGAGGTGAAGCTGCTTCACGGATTGGTTCCGAAATGTCCTCACGATGGCTGCAAGACTGAGCTGGTTATCGATGCCTGTGGCAAGCTTCTGACTCCAAAACTGAGTCAAATGTGGCAACAAAGAATCAAAGAGAATGCAGTACCTGTCACAGAGAGGGTTTACTGCCCTTTCCCGAGGTGCTCGGCTTTGATGTCCAAAACCAAGATTGCTGAAACTGCCAAGAGCTTACTGTCTGTTTATCCCAAATCTGGAGTTAGGAGATGTGTCGAATGTCGTGGCCTCTTCTGTGTAGACTGTAAAGTTCCGTGGCATGGAAATCTATCCTGCACCGAGTATAAGAAATTGCATCCTAACCCTCCAGCAGATGATGTGAAGCTAAAGTCTCTTGCTAATAATAAGATGTGGCGCCAATGTGGCAAGTGCCAACACATGATTGAACTGACACAAGGGTGCAATCACATAACTTGCAGGTATCTATCGATTTCTCTACACATTTGATCCTCTTAAAACCTTTTATCAATAAGACAGATTGCAATCTTTCTGTGTTTAACTATTCGACATTCCCTTTGGTATTTTCGTTAGATGTGGGCATGAGTTTTGTTACAATTGCGGAGGTGGATGGAACAAGAAAACGGAGACTTGTGTAAAACGCTGCCCAACCTGGGATGAAGCATACATCATCACACGTCAAGATCCAGTGCGTGCCAATGTGGCTCCTAACAACTACTTTGATGATATCATCACACGTCAAGATCCAGTGCGTGCCAATGTGGCTCCTAACAACTACTTTGATGATGTCATCACACGTCAAGATCCAGTGCGTGCCAATGTGGCTCCTAACAACTACTTTGATGATGTCATCACACGTCAAGATCCAGTGCGTGCCAATCTGGCTCCTAACAACTACTTTGATGATGTCATCACACGTCAAGATCCAGTGCGTGCCCATCTGGCTCCTAACAACTACTTTGATGATGATGACGAGGATGAGGATGATGATGATGAGGATGATTACGACTATGATGACTTCCTCCTTCATTTTGGGCATGCAATGAATGATCCTAAACCTGATGAGCCCTTCGACCCCTTCTTTGACTTGCCAGATGGTAATGTGTCCTTCCAAATCTCTCTAAAACCCTTGAATCTCATATACTTCATTCATACTAAAAGCACTCTCTGGTGAATCCTGTAGGTGTGATCTTTACCCCCGATATGCTGTCTCCCAAGAGTCGTCGCCAATTGTACCAGTCGGATGATGATGATTCAGATGATAATGCTCCTGCAAATGAGTTTGGGGAATACTATACCCGTAATGATCTGGAAGCACAGAGTGCTAATGCGATGAATGATCCTAAGCCTGAAGAGCCCTTCGACCCCTTCTTCGACTTGCCAGATGGTAATGTGTCCTTCTAAATCTCTCTAAAACCGTTGAATCTCATATACTTCATACTAAAAGCACTCTCTGGTGAATCCTGTAGGTGTGATCTTTAACCCCGATATGCTGTCTCCCAAGAGTCGTCGCCAATTGTACCAGACGGATGATGATGATGCAGATGATAATGCTCCTGCAAATGAGTTTGGGGAATACTATACCCGTAATAATCTGGAAGCACTCTGTGCTAATGCAGATGAAGATGACGAATACTTTGGAAAGTATGGAAGGTACACTGGAGGACTACACGAACCCTTTCCATCCTGACTATCCTCATTTCTGAGATTTGGTTTGGCACCAAAGTTGGTATCTTTTGCTTTTGTATTTTCCACGTCCAAACTCTTTCCTATGCTCTCTCTCTCTCTTTAATCTTTTTTTGAGGTTCATGCTTTTATGACTTTTTGTGCTGTATGACGGATGTATGAGTTTGGGTAATCTTTGAATTTGTAGACAACTTGGGTTTAAAGTTAGGGCAATGTTTTCGTTTTACGTCTTTTTCGTAAGTTGTTTGTTGACTTGCTCATCTTTTTGTTTCCCTTCAATGAGATTTGATAGCGAACTGAATTACACGCTGTACCACCTTACGGGAACAAAGATCATTTCATCAAATTTGAGCAAAATATATTATAATTTCAATGATAGACTCCAAAAAATTTCTAACTGGTTCTCGGGGTTTATTATGCGCGTAGATGACCGCCTAACCCGCTTAAAATTACATACATTTTATTTTAATATTTATTTTTGATTTTTAAATTACATATAATTAAATTATTATGTTTTATATCTATATACGTAATTATAAACATTTATATGTTGTTAATATAACTTAAATAAATGTATTTTTCTTACCGTTGTTTATAATTTATAAATTTTTTATTTTTATAGCATATATTTTAATATAATTATATATATAATGTTTTATGTTGTAAACGCCTAAACCGCTTAAAAACTGTCTAGGCCCCGACTAAACGTTCTAGGCGCTAGGCGTTGGGTCACCGCCCAGATACCGCCTAGCGCTTTCTTGAACAATGATTATGCCTAACTCATCGACGAAATTAGTGTATTTAAACATTACTTAATTACAAATATGTTATCAGTTTGCCAAAAAACAAAACAAAAAACATTACAAATATGTTATCACTGTATTTAGTAGCCCATTACGAATGGGCCGATATCGGGCCGGATAAAACCCAGTTTACATCGCCCACCCACCCAAATTACCCTTAAGGCAAATACTTTTTTTCTTCTTCTCAGTTGTCATCACCGTCTCCGAATCTCCCAGCCGGAGATATCACTCGCCGTCTTTTTTTCACTCCCGGTGACGATAGATTCAACAATCCCGCTTTTTCTAAATTAGCTCAAATAAATCCACTGTTTGAAGTCCCCATCTGTTGGGATTTGCAGCAGCAATGCAAACGTCTCGTAGTCAAGAAGCTGAGGCGGAGATTAAATGTGCTTTGACTTGTTGCTTGAGCTTTCTACGAAATAGCCTGAAGGAAGGTTCGTCATTTCTTAGTATATTGTCATATTGCAGAAATTTGCCGTCACATTTTTATATTGTTCTGTGACTGTAATATGGTTATGATATTGTTCCTTCCTTATACAATTTTTAATTTGACAAAAAAAAAAAAGTTATAGGATAATGATGAAACTGATATTCATAGGAGTTGTTTTCTTGTGGATTTGGTTGTGAGCTAGGCGCTGCAGAACAAGACAGAAAGAGACTGATTTGTCAATGTGCAAACTTGAATACAAGCAAGCGGTGCAAGTAGGAAATGTGTTTTTTTTTTCCATCCAATGAAAAGGTAAGGTTACTGATGTTATTTAGACGGCGACCCTTCAATTTATTATATGAATTGGAACTGAAAGTGATGTACATACTCTTCAAACATGTTAGACTACAAGGAAATTTAATACAAAACTTTATTGGTGCATCTTATTTACAAATGCTTGGCCATTGAACCTAGGAATGTTATGATTTGATATGAGGATCTAATAATATCATCATTTGTCTGCCTGCAGAATATTTGGAATAGCCATGAAATCTTAGGAAATATAGGTGGAAACTTCCCGTAAAGCGTGTGGATATGAGACTCTTGAGTTTGTTAAAGGTAAGATTGAAATTGTCAGTATTCAATGAAGTTGACCTTTGACACAATGTAATAATATGCATTACTGTATTAAAAAAGTTATCTACCTTATAGTATCCTATATTATCCTAATGTCAATGAGTATTTTGAGCCCCATATTTTAATTTATACCGTGAAACACGATAGAATTCTTATCCGTTAATTTAATGATTTGACAAAAAAAAACTTTGAAGTCATGTCCAAATGATCCAGTGGTTCTGCCAACTGGATTACTTGTTTTTATCAATAGATTTGTTTTGCACCGTCGCCCTCTTCTTTTCAATGATCAGTGAGCCTTTTGACATTTTCCTCTTTAAATAATTGTACTAAAGACTAATCTTTTTTACCGCTTTTCTTTTGTGTCTAATGGAATATATTTGTGCTGTCTTCGACTTTGACAGGTGTTCAAAAGTCTTACTAAGGGAAAAGGTTATATACCATTAAAGATTCCAAATACCAAAAGCAGTCGTAATATTTGACTCTGAAGTCGTATTCAATGGGTGTACAAACCAAAGAGAAAGAGATAATTGTTATGTAATTGGAGCAGAGAGAAGTAAACAAAAGCAAAAGCGAAACGATAACTCTCTCTGTTAGTGTCATTTCCAATGATTCGAGGATTGCTTCTGGGAATCATCTGGGTGATATTTTGTGTTTCTCCATCATTTCAACAAGAGACGACGTTTTTTTACAACAACTTTGGTCAAGCTGATGACCATCTTCACCTTGACGGTAGTGCAAGAATCATTCCCCGTGGTGGTGGTATCCTGCAACTGACAAATGCAACGGGTTCTCAAATAGCTCATGTTTTCTTCAAGAAGCCGATTGAGTTCAAATCATCTGAATCAGTCTCCTTCTCGACACATTTTGTGTGTGCACTGCTCCCTGCAGGTGATCCGAGTGGCCATGGCATAACTTTTTTTCTGTCTGATTCCACTGGTTTTAAAGGCGCAGAGGCAACTCGATACTTCGGGATTTTCAACAGAAGTGGATCTACTTCCACACGTGTGTTGGCTGTAGAGCTTGATACTTCTATTGCTTCAGATGTGAAAGACATCAGCGATAATCATGTTGGGATTGATGTGAACAGCGCTGTGTCTGTGACATCTGCCAACGCTTCTTATTTTTCAGACAAAGAAGGGAAGAAGGTAGACATAAATCTCTTGAGTGGTGATCCTATCCAGGTTTGGGTGGACTATCAAGGAACAACACTGAACGTTTCATTGGCTCCTCTTAAAAACAAGAAACCAAGCCAACCTCTTTTGTCAAACACATCCATCAACCTTACTGATGTTTTGCAAAGTAGAAGAATGTTTGTCGGGTTTTCTGGTTCAACCGGGTCAAGCATGAGTTTCCAGTACGTACTCGGGTGGAGTTTCAGCAAAAGCATGGCGTCTCTGCTCGACATTGACATGTCAAAACTTCCCAAGATTCCTCACACTAACACTAAAAAGAACTCTCCATCTCTTGCGCTCAGTGTTCTGCTTGGTTTAATAGCTTTCTTAGTTTTGGGGATTCTTGTTGCAGCTTATTTGTATAGGAGAAACTTGTACTCTGAAGTAAGAGAGGAATGGGAAAAGGAGTATGGTCCACTCAGGTATTCCTACAAATCTCTATACAAAGCAACAAAAGGGTTCAATCGGAATGAATTTCTTGGGAGGGGAGGTTTTGGTGAAGTCTACAAAGGCACTCTTTCTCGGAGCAGAGAGCTGAGAGAAGTAGCTGTGAAGCGAGTATCACATGATGGTGAGCACGGTATGAAGCAATTTGTTGCTGAGATCGTGAGCATGAGGAGTTTAAAACACCGAAGCTTGGTTCCACTTCTTGGGTATTGCAGGAGAAAACATGAGTTATTACTGGTGTCTGAGTACATGCCAAATGGTAGTCTTGACCATTACTTGTTTGATCATGATAGAACGTCTCTCCCCTGGTGGAGAAGACTTATGATACTCAAAGACATCGCATCAGCTCTTAGTTACTTACATACCGAAGCTGACCAAGTTGTTATACACAGAGATATCAAAGCTGCAAATGTTATGTTGGACGCAGAGTTCAATGGAAGGTTGGGAGATTTTGGCATGTCCAGGTTATATGACAGAGGGGCTGATCCAAGCACAACAGCTGCAGTGGGAACTGTTGGTTACATGGCACCTGAGCTTACAACAATGGGAGCATCCACTGGAACTGATGTGTATGCGTTTGGTGTTTTCTTGCTTGAAGTAACCTGTGGGAGGAGACCTGTGGAACCTGGATTGCCTGCTGCAAAGCGTTTTCTGATCAAATGGGTTGGTGAATGCTGGAAAAGGTCTTCTTTGATTGATGCTAGAGATCCAAGGTTGACAGAATTCTCATCCCAGGAAGTCGAGAAGGTTCTAAAACTCGGTTTGCTATGTGCAAACCTTGCTCCAGATTCAAGACCGGCCATGGAACAAGTGGTGCAATACTTAAACGGAAACCTAGCTTTGCCCGAGTTTTGGCTCAATTCTCCAGGGATTGGAGTTCTCACTCCAATGGCACTTTCACCATCACCGCTCGTGATCCCTTCACTATCATTTTCGTCTTCCTCCTCCAACAACTCTATGTTTATTACTCACTCAGTTCTGTACGGGAGTGGACGATGAAAGTTTCTAACAACTTGTTTCTTCTTGGCCTCTTGATATTGACTGATTTTCACCCGATTTTGTTTTACAGATGTATATATACACACACCATGTTCATTCTTGATATCCTCCATCAAGCTTGGCTTGTAGAGTGATTAATAAAGACTGATATTTAGTGTCAATTCTTGCAATTACTTTACTAAACATTTGTAAAGCATGTTGTTTACCCCCCCTTTGAGTCAACCAGTGATCTAGTGTACTGTGATGAGGAAGCTAATATATAATCTGGTTATGAAATTATTTCTTAAAGTGTTAGATTATTTTGGAAATCTGACAGACACAACAGTGTCTTCAGCTAACCTTGTTCATGCTAGATCTCGAGTACCTGCAATTTTTTTTTCCCGCAAATCAGACATCCTAGGAGATGCATGTTTCAGCCCATTTGAGTAGGTTCTCGACTTCTATAAGAGTTGAAATACTCAGAGATAGTGACAGTTCAACATTCTATATTGTTTAAGACAAGTAGGACTTAGTACTGCAATTAGTGAGAAGCTTGCTTTTGAATACTGTTAAATTACAAGGAAATTTCTGTTATGTGGAATTTGTGTATTCTTTTAACAAGGAAGACCAAACTGTGACAGCCATCATATTGTTGAAGTGAACTCTTACCAATTCTCTTGGGTTTGTAAAATGCAGCTTGTTCTTGTTGTGGAGTAATAATCTGACCTTGTTTTGCAGATGGAGAGGATAGTTATTTGCCATACCATTGACTCAGAGACAAGACTTTGCTGCATTGAAAATGGATCCAGGATTGGATCTGATCTGGATGGTGATCTCCTTTCTTCTTCTGATTCACCTGTCAAGTCAACAAGAAACTGGGTTTATCTTCAACGGTTTTCGCCAGGGAGATCTTCATGTTGATGGGGTTGCTCAAATCCTTCCCGGTGGACTTTTGCGGCTGACTGACACTTCAGAGCAGAAAATGGGCCATGCTTTCTTCAGGCAGCCCTTGGTGTTCAGTTCATCTGAATCTCTCTCTTTCTCAACGCATTTCGTGTGTGCAATGGTGCGTAAACCAGGAGTTACTGGAGGAAATGGGATCGCTTTCTTTCTATCTCCTTCCATGGATCTTTCAAACGCAGATGCAACTCAGTATTTGGGTCTTTTCAACACCACAACCAACAGATCTCCCTCATCTCATATCTTTGCTGTTGAGCTTGATACTGTTCAAAGTGCAGAGTTCGATGACATCAATAACAATCATGTTGGCATCGATGTTAACAGCCTGACCTCTGTCGAGTCTTCTCCGGCATCTTACGTTTCAGACAAAGGTCTGAACAAAAGCATAAACCTACTGAGTGGAGATTCCATCCAGGTCTGGGTGGACTTTGATGGAACTGTACTAAACGTTTCACTGGCGCCACTTGGGATTCAGAAGCCAAGTCAGAGTCTTTTATCAAGATCCATGAATCTTTCAGAAGTTATACAGGATAGAATGTTTGTCGGATTCTCTGCAGCAACAGGACAGTTGGCAAATAACCATTACATACTCGGTTGGAGTTTCAGCAGAAGCAAGGCGTTATTACAGCTAGACATCTCAAAACTTCCCAAAGTTCCTCATCCTAAGAAGAAACCTCCTCTACTGCTGATTCTTCTGTTGATTCTACTTGTAATCATACTCTTGACACTTCTCGTAGGAGCTTATCTATACAGGAGAAACAAGTACGCAGAAGTAAGAGAGGAATGGGAGAAAGAGTATGGTCCACACCGATACTCTTACAGATCCATGTACAAAGCAACAAAAGGGTTCCACAAAGATGGTTTCCTCGGTAAAGGAGGGTTCGGAGAAGTCTACAAAGGAACTCTACCTGGTGATGGAGACATAGCCGTGAAAAGATTCTCCCATGATGGAGAACGTGGGATGAAGCAATTCGTAGCTGAAATCGCAAGCATGGGTTGTTTGGATCACAGGAACTTGGTTCCACTGTTAGGGTACTGCAGGAGAAAAGGCCAGTTTCTTCTCGTATCCAAATACATGCCTAACGGAAGTCTTGACCAGTTCTTGTTTCATAACAGAGAACCATCACTTCCTTGGTTCAAAAGGCTTATGATTCTAAGAGGCATAGCTTCAGCTCTTCAATACTTACACACAGAAGCTACATAAGTTGTTCTACACAGAGATATCAAAGCTTCTAATGTAATGTTAGACATAGATTTCACTGGAAAGTTAGGAGATTTTGGTATGGCTAGGTTTCATGACCATGGAGCTAATCCAATCACAACAGGAGCTGTGGGAACTGTAGGTTACATGGCACCTGAGCTAACTACAATGGGAGCTTCAACTAAAACAGATGTATATGCATTTGGTGCATTGATACTCGAAGTAGCTTGTGGGAGAAGACCTGTAGAACCTAATATGACGATTGAGAAACAGATTCTTGTGAAATGGGTTTGTGATTGCTGGAGAAACAAAGCTTTAGTGGATGCTCGAGATCGTAAATTGAGTGGAGAGTTTAGGTCTCAAATCGAGATGGTACTGAAATTAGGGTTGATGTGTACGAATCTTGTACCGGAATCGAGACCTGACATGAGAGAAGTTGTGCAGTTCCTTGACGGACAAGTTTCGTTGCCGGAGTTCTCACCGGATTCACCGGGAATCGGGATGCTTACTCCGGTTTTGGTAGGAGGGAACAGTTCTCCGACGACAGATTTTATTACTCATTCGATCCAGAACGGAGTTGGACGATGAAGGAAGTCTCTTTGAAGGTTGAAGGTGTTCGTTGTGCACAAATGTTGATATGGCCGAGTTGGTCTAAGGCGCCAGATTAAGGTTCTGGTCCGAAAGGGCGTGGGTTCAAATCCCACTGTCAACAATTCTCTTTTTTTTTTTTATTATTATTTTTTTATTTTGGGTACTATTTTAAAAGTTTGCAGTCAATATAGTGAAAAAACTGAAAATGGTTGCTGTAGAAATGTAATATTTAATTTATGAATATACCCCTACTAATTCTCTAATTTACAAGACGGAGATTTGTCTTTCTCCAATTTCAGTTTTCTTTTAGAAGAAAAAAACACCTCTCAATCATCTCCGGTTGTTTCACTGCTTCATCCCAAAACGTCTCTTCGTCCAATGTCGCTTTTGTTATCTCTCACATCACCTGTCTTCTTCGTCTGGTCTAGACACGTACTCGTTTCGGGCTTGTAACACTGATGCTTCGTTTTTTCTTTTTTTTCTACTGAATTGAGCGGATCTCTTAGAACCATGACAAAAAGGTAGTAAAAGACCCTTAATTTCACTCTTGGTACAGAATCAATTTTGTCTCTGCCTCTCTGAGAAGTTGTCAATTTTTTAACTTCAGTGTCTAAGTAAAGCTTTAGCCTTTTCAAACTTTTCTCTACGATTACCTGAGTTTTTTCGCGGAATTTTCAGAACCATGACAAGAAAGAAGCCTCGATTGGGGGACTTTGGACAAGGTTAGTTTTACTTTCATCTACTTGACATTTGATGGTTAAACATGATTCCCGGAATTTTACTGGTTTTTGAGCATTTCTTACCTACTAAATGTGTAAAGTCGGAATAGATTCACAACAAACAGGCTCTATGTTTCAGTCAGATTCAGGTCAAATATTTACATCTAATCTCGATGATCTCATGTGTTCTTCTAATGTTAACAAGAATAGGCTAGGGTTTATAACTTTGGCCAATCATACCTTTATACTGACGTGTTTGACATAATATTTCTTAATGGATTGTTAATTTTCATATTTCTTAATGGCTTGTTGTTGGCTCACCTAAGAGCTTGTTAAAAAATGGTATCTTGTTGAGCAACCGACATGTATGACTTTTGGTGCCTTTGTGATTGAACTAACCTTGGGAAGAAACCTGTTTGAATGTTCTCAGCTGAGGAAGTCGAGATGGCTCTGAAACTAAGATTGCTTTGCACAAATGGTGTGCCAAATGTGAGAGACTTCATGGAAGAAGTGGTGCTGATTGTTGGAATCTGTGTTCGTTAGCTAGCAGTTATCCAGAAAAAATGTTCAAAGCTATACAAGGTGGACTAGAGGTACTTGACCACTGATCTCTTATCTGATTTTCACTTTACACTAATGGCTTTTCACCAAGATACCATTTTCTGCTGACTGACTGCTGCCACCAAAAGAGAGCTGCTTGCTTATGTAGGTGTAGCTAGTAATTAAGTTTATAAGTATCGCCACTCTGCGGAATTTAGGTTCTCTAAGAGAACTAGTAATTTTCAATATAATATTACGCTGCTCTTGGTGTGGTTACTACTGTGACATAGAACAAACAGTAAAAGAAGATGCTCTAGGCAGTTCCTTCTGTCATTTGCGGATTCTGAGTAGCTTTCAATCTATTTTCTTTTCTTTCAATCTTAGCTTCAGTGTTTGAAACTTTTGTTCATGTGGGGTGTATTCTCCTGCACTTGAAGAGCTGAATTAGGAAGTCGTAAAGGGATTAGGTTAGCAAGGTAGGACCTAGCTATAGTTTCTATCCCTTGTCATCATATTCATCATTTAAAGAAAATTCATAGTTGTTATGTATAGGACAAGCTTTTCTAGGCTTCTTCCCTTTGGTCTGTGGCTCATAATTGTGTTGATATCATTACAATCTGCGTATGAAAGATAAAGGGGCATGTTTAAAATATGTATTTTTCTATTATTATATACTTTTGTCTACTTCCTTAGAAGACAGCTTTAATTAGAATTTAGAAGAAGAATCCAATGCAAGTTGGTTCGCGATCTACAACTAGACAATTCATAAATGTTTGTCACACGTATTTTTATTGTTTCTTGGTACCCCCATGGAGCAGCTGCGTTGAGATCATATAAGTTAAAATATTGTCTGAAGCATATTTTGAAAATCACGTGAAGCTTTTTTAATTTAACTTTACAATAAATATCGTTTTAGTGGAGTACAGTTTGTAAAGCCAAGGTGATTCCCTTGATTAAAGAAATATTAGAAAGTTTTTGATAGGCTTTGGATCACTAAAACAGAAGCTCACATACTTTAGTTTGTTTCATTTTCTTTTATTCTTCAGCTTGCTTCGAGGTTATGAGATGCACATCAGATCCAGACTCTCTGCTTCATCATCTGGGATGGCTCGTTGGTTGCTTCAGATCTTGATCATCTCTTCTCTTCATCTGATTTCACTATCAAGTCAACAAGAGACAAGGTTTGTCTATGAAAGCTTCCTCGACCAAGAAAATCTTTACATTGATAAATCCGCTACAGTACTTCCCAGTGGAATATTGCATTTGACGAACGCTTCGGAGCATCAGATGGGTCATGCTTTCCACAAGAAACCACTTGAGTTCAGCTCATCCGGACCACTCTCTTTCTCAACACACTTTGTGTGTGCTCTGGTGCCTAAGCCACGTGTTGAAGGTGGCCATGGTATTGCCTTTGTGTTATCTCCTTCTATGGATTTCACTCACGCAGAGTCAACTAGATACTTGGGGATTTTCAATGCTTCAACAAGTGGATCTTCCTCTAATCACGTTCTTGCTGTTGAGCTTGACACTATTTGGAATCCAGATTTCAAAGATATCGACCACAATCATGTGGGGATTGATGTCAACAGTCCTATATCTGTAGCAATAGCTTCGGCATCTTACTATTCCGACATGAAAGGGAGTCAGGAAAGAGTAGACCTTTTAAGTGGAAAGCCTATACAGGTATGGGTGGATTATGAAGGCACTATGCTCAATGTTTCAATTGCTCCTCTTAAAGTCCAGAAGCCAAGTTGACCTCTTTTGTCACACTCCATCAACCTTTCAAATTTTTTTCCGAATAGATCAAGACTGTTTGTTGGGTTCTCTGCATCAACAGGGACAGCGATCAGTGATCAATATATTCTTTGGTGGAGTTTTAGCACAAGAAGAGGATCATTGCAGGGACTTGATATCTCAAAACTTCCCAAAGTTCCTCATCCGCATAAGAAACTATCTACACTGGTTATTATCCTGCCCGTTTGTCTGGCTGTTGTGGTGTTGGCTGTTCTTGCAGGACTTTATTACCGCAGGAGAAGGAAGTATTCAGAAGTATCTGAAACATGGGAAAAGGAGTTTGATGCACATCGGTTTTCTTACAGGTCCTTGTTCAAAGCAACTAAGGGGTTCAGCAAAGATGAATTTCTCGGAAAAGGAGGTTTTGGAGAAGTTTATAGAGGAAATCTCCCAAAAGGCAGAGAAATAGCAGTGAAGAGAGTTTCCCATAATGGTGATGAAGGTGTGAAGCAATTTGTGGCTGAAGTCGTGAGTATGAGATGTCTGAAACACAGGAATCTTGTACCACTGTTTGGGTATTGCAGAAGAAAACGAGAACTTCTTCTTGTCTCAGAGTATATGCCAAACGGTAGTCTTGACGAGCATTTGTTTGATGACCAGAAACCGGTTCTTTCTTGGTCAAGAAGATTCGTGGTTGTTAAGGGTATCGCTTCTGCTCTCTGGTACTTGCATACAGGTGCTGACCAAGTTGTTCTGCACCGAGATGTCAAAGCTTCCAACATTATGTTAGACACGGAGTTCAATGGAAGGTTAGGGGATTTTGGCATGGCCAGGTTTCATGAGCATGGAGGCAATGCAGCTACAACAGCAGCCGTGGGTACTGTAGGGTACATGGCGCCAGAGCTAATCACAATGGGAGCTTCTACTGGAACTGATGTTTATGCATTTGGTGTTTTCATGCTTGAAGTAACTTGTGGGAGGAGACCAGTGGAACCGCAGTTGGAAGTTGAGAAACGACATATGATCAAATGGGTTTGTGAGTGCTGGAAAAAGGATTCTTTGCTTGATGCTACCGACTCGAGATTGGGAGGTGAATTCATAGCCGAGGAAGTCGAGATGGTTATGAAACTCGGTCTGCTTTGTTCAAATATAGTGCCAGAATCCAGACCTACAATGGAACAAGTGGTTCTTTACCTCAACAAAAACCTACCTTTGCCAGAGTTCTCACCATATACTTTGGGGATTGGCACATTTGCTCCAGTTCTGGTTGATGCATCCTCGCTTGTGGTCTCTTCCGCGTCATGGAATTGGTCAGTCCCCTCAGTGTCTTCTTCCTCAACAAACCACTCACCTTATGCTTGTCAGTCAACTGATCAGCCATGGGGACAGACATTAGACACTACGAACTCTCTTCACATAGTTGCACCAGAGAAGCCTAAGAATATCTCACCCGCTGTCAAAACGGTAACATTGCCTGCAGAAGATCACGAGTCCAATCATTCCAGCATCGACAGTGTGAGGTAATTCCTGATGTACATATCAACAAGCAGATCTCATTAGCTCTCAATATTGTTTTGTCTGTATCACTTGTCCCAACAAATTCAGTTTGTTCCTTGGAAATACTTTTTTGATTAATGATTATATAGTTCACATATATTATAACCTGTAGTCCTCTCTCTGTTACCAAATCCTCATTTAGTACTAGTCCTCAATATGTTACTATATATGACTGGAACTGTGTCAATACAGATAAACGAAACTGACTGGATCCAAAACAAGTATACAACAAATGAACAGAACTAATTTAACAGAACCAAATGGATCTTAACTGACTGAAGTGATTACAATGCGATTCAGTAGTTCCTTTTCAAGCATGTAAACCTCTCTTTCTCCCTCAAGCTCGTGCTCTCTGTTTTGTCCTGCTTGAGAAATTTTGTGACGATGAAGGAAGTCAGGTCATTTCTCCAAAACCACCGCCTAAATTTGTTCCTCTCTATTCGTATGATTCACCCTACTAAAATAAATTGGTCATATCACTGACCCTCTTAAGTCTCTGTTCAGTGTCCTTAGAAATTTATTGGCCTGAAGTAACTGGAGAAGGCAACAGAATCAAGGAACGTTGTGACATGTTATTCAGCAAATGTTCAAACTACACAAGGTGCACTTATTTGAACAATAGTCTTATTATCTGAGTTTCATTTTACATTGATGGGTTTTCTCCTAGATGGTTTTGATCTGTTTCCGAGATGACTGTGTTTTCACCTGAAGATTTAGGTTTATTAATGTGGTGAGAAACAAACCTTTAAACTATATTCGTTATCTAGAGACCATTCATAGCTGTCTTAACTTTGCTGAAGCTTTATTAGCCTTGAACCTTTTAGTCTGGCTCATACTTTTATTGGAAATAAAACATGGCTTTTTGTTTCGCATCGGGAAGGGCCAAGAAATATTTAAAGAATTAAAGTACAGATCTTAATGGTTTTTTCTGGTCAAAGCCTAAGATAACTTCAAGTCGAAGAAGTAGGAGTAAATCTAATGAAAGTTAGTGAGCATCTAGTCCAAGGCATAAGCTACTGTTTAATTTGTTTGACCCGTTATTACCGCTTGTAAGTACACCACAATACCACATGCAGCATTGCTTAGTTTCATTGAGTCACCTTTTGGTTTTTGCGCAACTTGGTTAAATTATGTTAAAATATTGTTTCAAATGAAGCTTGATTGTTAATTTATCTAATACAATAACATTAGTAGAGTCCAGCTTGTAAAGGAAAAAAACGGCAGACTGCATCTGGTGCTATTGTTCCCTTGGATAAACAAACAATACTTTTAAACTTTTGGATTACTAACACGTAAACATCCTTCTTTGTTTCCTTTTAGTTCAGCTTGTGAGGTTATGTTGTACCGTTTCAGATCCAGACTCTTCGATTCATCATCAGAAATGACTCGTGGATTGTTTCAGATCCTGCTGATGATCTCTTCTTTTTATTTCATTAAAGTGTCAAGTCAGCAAGAGACAAGGTTTGTCTATGAAACTTTTGGTGGCCAAGAAAATCTTTATCTTGATGGATCTGCGACAGTACTTCCCAATGGATTATTGCACCTTACAAATGCTTTAAATCATCAAATGGCTCATGTTTTCTACAAGGAATCAATTGGTCTCAGTTCCTTCTCAACACACTTCGTTTGCGCTCTGGTGCCTCAGCCAGGAGTTGAAGGCGGTCATGGCATGGCCTTTGTAGTATATCCTTCTATGGATTTCTCGCATGCAGAGTCAACTAGATACTTGGGGATATTCAACGTGTCAAAAAATGGATCTCCTTCTTCTCATGTCCTTGCTGTTGAGCTTGACACTATTTGGAATCCAGATTTTGAAGATATCGACCACAACCATGTGGGGATTGATGTGAACAGTCCTCTGTCGGTTGGAATAGCTTCAGCATCTTACTATTCCGACATAAAGTGCAGGAACGAAAGCATAAACCTCTTGAGTGGAAAACCAATACAGGTTTGGGTTGATTATGAAGACAATATGCTCAATGTGACGATGGCTCCTTGTGAAGTCCAGAAGCCAAGTCGGCCACTTTTGTCACATCACATCAATCTTTCAGAAATTTTCCCCAACAGAAGACTTTTTGTTGGGTTCTCTGCAACAACAGGGACAGCTCTTAGTTATCAGTATGTTCTTTCTTGGAGTTTTAGCACAAGAAGAGGATCACTGCAGCGACTTGACATCTCAAGACTGCCTCAAGTTCCTCATCCTAGAGCTGAACATAAGAACATACCTCCACTGTTTATTGTCCTGCTTGGTTTTCTTGCTATCATGGGCTTGTCTACCCTTTTTGGAATGTACTTGTTCAAGAAATGCAAGTATGCAGAAGTATCCGAAGCATGGGAAAAGGAATTTGGTCCACATCGATTCTCTTACAAATCCTTGTACGAGGCAACAAAAGGGTTTAACAAGGATGGATTTCTTGGTAAAGGAGGTTTTGGAGAAGTCTACAGAGGAAGTCTCGTTTTAAGCAGAGAAATAGCTGTGAAGAGAATGACACATAATGGTGATCAAGGTGTGAAGCAATTTGTGGCAGAAGTGGTGAGCATGAGATGTCTGAAACACAGGAATCTTGTTCCACTTCTTGGATACTGCAGGAGAAAGCATGAGTTTCTTCTTGTCTCCGATTACATGACCAATGGTAGTCTCGACGAGCATTTGTTCGATGACCAGAAACCAGTACTTTCTTGGCCACAAAGACTTGTGATTATTAAGGGTATTGCATCTGCTCTTTGTTACCTGCATACAGGTGCACCGAGATATCAAAGCTTCTAACATTATGTTGGATTCTGAGTTCAATGGGAGGTTAGGAGATTTTGGTATGGCTAGTTTTCATGATCATGTAGGCATCTCAGACTCAACATGCGCCGTTGGGACTATCGGGTACATGGCTCGAGAGATACTTCATATGGGAGCTTCCACTAGAACTGATGTGTATGCCTTTGGTGTTTTCATGGTTGAAGTAACATGTGGAAGGAGACCTGTGGAGCCACAGTTGCAACTTGAGAAACGAATTCTAATGGAATGGGTTTGTGAGTGTTGGAAAAGGGAGTCTTTGCTTGATGCTATCGACCCTATTAACTTTGATGAAAGGATATTTTCTCATTAATCTACAAGTGTATCATACAAGGGGTATTTATACCCTATACAAGTGTATAAAGATAGTAAGAGCTAAAGGAGACTCTACTATGTTAATACACCATATAATTAACTATATACTATAAGTCAATAGACCCCAGATTATTGCATGAAAAGTTCTTATCCGAGGAAGTCGAGATGGTTATGAAACTCGGTTTGCTCTGCTCGAATACCGTGCCAGAATCCAGACCTACAATGGAGCAAGTTGTCCTATACTTAAACAAGAACTTTCCTTTGCCAGAGTTCTCACCATATACGATGGGGATCAGCAATCATTCTTCTGTTCTGATTGATGCAGGCTCTCTTGTAGCTTCAAGGAACTGGTTAGCTGCTTCATCTTCCAATAACTCACCTGAATACAGATCAGCCATGGGGAAACACACTGGAAACTAAGGACTCTCTCCCTCGGTTATCAGAGGTGTATATCTCAAATGTACATATCAGAAAGCAGATATATTATTAGCTCTCAAGATTGTTTTATCTGTCTCACTTTGTCCCAAATCAATGAATTTTTTCTGTTGGAAATGCTATATTCTCTCAAAACAATAAAGTAACTAACATCTCTTTGTTACTGTAATCATTCATAAATGTTTTTGCGGTAGATTTTGAACGTATGTTTAACGGTCTGATTACATCCAACCTCTTAGCTATGGTTGGTTTGATACCATATTCACTTCATGAATCATCTCTTCTTTTCGTCCATCATTGACTTCAAAATATTTTGATGATGGAACTTATTTAATTAAACATGTGGATAATTGTATATAAAATTGGGCAAATGACACCCACACCCACTTTCTCACAAATAAATACCACCCACACCCACTTTCCACTCTTCCTATACTTTCTACCTGTAAAATTACATCTTACCCCTCAAAACTCTCTTCAGTCAATTTATTTTTACTTACCGATCTCACTTTCTTACCGATCTCAATTTTTTTTCCAATCAGTACATTTATTTTTTACAACCGTAAAAAACACAAAACCCCAATTCCCCCCCCCAAACCCGACATCCCCAATTCTCTTCAACCCTAATTTTGCATTTCACGAGTTTCGAATCCCTTGTTTCCTACCTCTCCTTAATTTGTTCCGTTTGTTCCATTAGCTCCATTTGTTCCGTTTTCCGATTAACTTGCCGCCGGTAACCGCCTTCGGACATGGCAGAGCCCCGTCGTCGCATCTCCAAATGTTCGACCGATGAACCGTCATCTACAACTGTTGGTGATACTTCTGGAGAAAAATCTGCAGATTGGGATGATCGGCTCCCTCTCCGTCTGTTTGCAACTGACCGTTTCCCCGACGCTAGGTTGAATGTTTACTCACGACCTGATATCCTGACGACAGTCCACAATGTTCTCAAAGGCACTCCCCAATTCGATACGATTCTTAGCTCAAGTCTGGGTTCTCTATTCCGGCTTCGTATTGGTGAGTCTCCTATCTCCTGCAAATTACTCCACGCTTTGCTATGTAGGCAGGTTCTGTCCAAAAAAAAATACGAGTTGTGGACTGTATTCGGTGGATACCCTTTGAGGTTTTCTTTAGTTGAATTTGGTGTTGTGACTGGCCTTCAATGTGACGAATTTCCGGAAGATTACGACCCCGAAGACGACCCTGCTCCCGAACCTCATGATGAATGTTACTGGGACACGTTGATTGGTAGAGATCGCAAGGCGACCCTGGGTGATGTGTCCACTATTTTTGAAGACCCTACTATCAAGGATTTGGATCGGAAGCTTCGTCTAGCGTTGCTACTCATAGTCGATGGTGTACTCATTGCCTCCAGCCAAACGAGCCGACCAACTTTGAAGTATGTTGAGATGCTTGAAGACATCGACTCGTTCCTAGCATTTCCTTGGGGCAGAGAATCCTTCTTGAAGACTATTTCCACTATGAGACCTGATCTCAAACCGCAATCCATACCAGTGGCTAAAAGACTTAAACGGCAGGGCAAGGTTCAACCAACGGACTCCGTGAAGAGTTTCACGGAGAAGTTACAACAGAAGTCCTTCCGTTTGCATGGCTTCCCTCTTGCGCTTCAACTGCTCGCATATCGTAACATTTCTGGATTACGAGACAAGGTACCAGGTGCTGGTGACAGCCGCACTTTCCTGGAATGGTGTTCAGTTGGCCTACCAAAGAATAATTTACCTTTGACAGACGTCATAAGTGTTGAGCATTATCCAGATGTAAGTTGTCTTATATACACATTATTAACTTGGATTACATTATCCACGTGGATACACACATTATGACATTTTGTCTATCCCAACCGCAGCTATTAGTTTCTCCGTTTTTGGAAGCTGTCCAACACGAAGGGATTGTTGAATCTGGTTGGGGAGAGTGGGACGATGAGATTAAAGACAAAAGGATTGCTTATATGGAAAGTCTCATTCAGGCAGGACATATCTTCACCAAAAAGGAATGGCCAGGGGGTGATTGTTCTTTGCCTTTAATAACTCTACCTGATAAGAAGGGCAAAGGGCTTCACAGGAAGCACATTATTCCTAGGCGGAAAGAGATTTCTGTCAAACTTCGTGTCAATCAACCTTCTCCCAAGTCCAAATGCTCGAGTTCTAAGAGGCCCCGTGTTATCTTCTCCAATACTGAGGATAATGGTTTCGCTGATTTCAAAGCTGCTGTAGAGAAAGAACTTAATTCTATTAGGGATGCGGCAGATAGTAAGTTTAAAAAGCTGCAATCTGAGAACAGGAAACTACAGCAGCAGATTAACTCCCTTCGATTCCGTAGGTGGTTAAGACTACCGCTAAAGCGCACCATTAGGAGGCCAGCATCCGTCTCTCCCTCTACTGTCAAGGAATCACCACCGGCCCCTGTCGCAGTCGATGAGTTTACCTGTCCGGAGAACGCAGCAGAGAATGTTACGGTCGGGACGTCACCCCCAACTCCTCAACAATCTCCGACCAAAGCAGTAACGTCTCCTGACGATATCCTTCTTAACCAATACGACTGGGAACAATATGTCCACCCGTTTGGGACAACGGTATGTTGTTGTTTTCCATCATCTTGTAGCTAGTCTGAATGCATTGGTATTCATCTTAGTCAAATTATACAGGAACATTCCGTTGGAAACTGCTCGTCCCCTATGAACGATGTGATTCAGGATGATTCAGGATGTCCGAACTCTTGCCTCAATCCCGTTTATGACACTGAGACTAAGGTTAGACACACTTGTACCTTTTATATTAAACTTCGAGTAGCTTCCTTTTTGTTAATTAAACTACTTTTTGGAAAACAGCAATCCCCGGTATATGACACCGTCACCAAACCTGTTCCCTTGGATGACCAATCGGTACATATCCCATATTTTTCCTTTTTCAACATTTACCCCAGTTTACAAACTTACACTGTCCATGTGGATACATTTACAATATCAACATTCACCCCAATTTCCAAAACTTTACAAACTTACACTGTCCATGTGGATACATTTTCAATATACAGGCTGCGACAGATATTGATCAAAACGGAGTTAACTCCGCTGCTAATGCATCTCCACAACCCCTACAACCTTACACCAGCTTGTTACAGGGATTTATTGGGAACTCTATTGTCAATCCTCAATTGCCTGCTCCTAGTCTTGTCCTTGACGGTACACCTTCTGACAATATTGAGGTATCTTTTTACCAAATTAATATACTTTCCGAGTAAGTCTCTATCCTCAACTATATCTCACTACTCAAACACTTGCTAACCTTCACGCAGAAAATTGACGCTGATAATGTGTTGGAAGCCACTCCCCTAACGTTAATTGAGGTAAGCAATTCCGTTTATTAATATTTCCTATCATGAATATCCTATCCACATGGACACCTCACTTAGGCTAGTTGTTTAATCACAACTTTAATGTATCCACATGGATATGCATCATCAATTCGTTGCCTTTTTCTTGCAGGACACCAATGTTGACATTGACAGAGCTTGTGCCGATGAGGTACGTCAGACAAATACTACTTCAAAATCATTTTGTTAACTTTTACCTCATAGTTATTTAATTGGGACCCCAACTTGCTTTATTAGGATGATGGCCGTGAGTCCCCCATACAACCTAACGAATCCGACAGCGAAGCCACCGAGGTATTCCATCCTTCTCTACTTTCCATCGAATCCCTGCCTAGTTTTTTGCTGCCTAATAGTTTGCTGAAAATGAAATCTTCATCACCTCACAGAGCAATGCTACGCCCACAGACCTTGTTGATGTCAGTGATTCTTCGCCAGGCAAACCTACACAAAAGGGTGTTCTCTCGGGACCAGAAGAGACCCTTCTCTCGGCTGTTTTGCGGATTCCTACACTTTCACCGTCCCAACTGCCTGACCTACTACTCATTGTCGACAAAGATTTAGCATCCCTCATGAAAAAATCTCTGAAATCATGTCCAAACACGTAACTTTCTACACACCCTATGCCATTTTTTATTCTAACAATATCGGACCACTGAGCTAACCGTGGATACCATTTTCAAAACCTCCAGGGTACACATAACAAAATGTGGATACCCAGTTGACAACTTGTTTTTCAAACAGTTAGCGAAGCCTCAGAATTGGGTTAGTACATTGGTAAGTATTTCCTATCTACCAAAATCTGAAATCGTTTTTAGTAAATCTATACTTACACATTATTTTCACCCTCTTCTCACAGCATATGGAGGTTTTAGTGGATTTTCTACAAAAAAAGCTGCAAAAGTTCCTACTCATTGAACGCTCTCTCTTCCTCTCACCCTGGCTTGGGAACTACTTACAAGGGAAGTATCCTTCCTTCTGTCAAGCAAAAGTGAAGGCCAGAGTCAAGTGGGACAATAAGCTAAAACGTAAAACCTATGGTTCTCCTTCAGAGTGGTTTGTGGATTGGAACACAATATATATACCGATGATTTGGGACAATTCTCACTGGGTTGGCTTAGTCATTAACCTCTCCAATTGGAGCATAGAAATCCTCGATCCTAATGTCAGTCTATACGACGACGCTAAGGTTGCCACCTTCATAGCCCCGTTCACAGAGCAGCTGCCATACCTTATTTCAAAACTTTGCACACCGCCTCCAACTCAAGATCATGGCTGCACTCCATTCACTTGGTCGAGGGTACAGGACATTTACGTCAATGAGAGATGTGGTGATTGTGGTCCCCTTGCCATGAAGTTGCTAGAGATCGTCGCAACTGGGTTTGGTCCGGAACTCATGTCTCAGATCACCGACCAAATCGTCAATGATATCAGGTCACAATACGCGTTGGACATCTATAAGGAATATGTCGCACCCATCTACTCCAACTAGTTTCAAAACTTTTATTCGCACCCTCTGTTAGGTTTCTCTCTGTATGTTTGTATCATGCCGTACTTTTAGCGACCTGTATCCTTGAACTTCTCTGTCCGTATGCCTATCTACGTTAGGATCTCGTTACCTTCAATAACCCCTCACAGTTATCCCCTGTATCCAAATGGACATGTTACCTACAATAACCCCTCACAGTTATCCCCGGTATCCACCGATGTCTGACCACATGACAAGTACGATTCCTCAGCTCATGTACACTATCTATTTCCGGCTTAGTATTAATCCATAACATACACCCATAACCATATCATATAGCCACGTATATCCACGAGGTCAGACATCGGTGGATATCTCTCACTACTTAAATAGTTAGCAGTTTTCACTCAAACTTAATTTACACCGGAAAATATATGTTGCTATGGTTAACCTGATAATACATTTTTTACATAAACCACTACGATCAGCTACCCCACTGTGTTGATTCCAGAGTGTAGATTTAACAAAATGGAAGGAATCAGCCTAAACCCTAAACCCTAAACTCTACACCCTCTAACCAACACCCTAGACCCAACACCCTTTAAACCCTAAACCCTAAACCATAAACCAACACCCTCTAAACCCTAAACCCTCAAACCAACACCCTTTACCCAAAACCCTCTAAACCCTAAACCCTAAACCCTAAACCCTATACCCTAAACACTAAACCCTAACCCCTAAACCTTAACCCTACCCCATGAACCCTTAACAGTAAACCCTAAAACATCGTCTGGAAATAACCCTAAAAAACCCTAAAAAACTCCCAACTCAATGAAATTTTGTGTCAGGAATTTGAAGATTACTTTGGTGAACTCTAGAGACTAGAGGATATGCGAGAATTGGTTCCTCCTCCAATTGATTGGTTGAAGATGAAAGTGAAATTCAACGATGAGTAGTGTCATGTCTTTATGTACTCGTTTTAAATTTCGATCTCTCTAATCCACGTTCTTCCTCACCACATCTAAACAATTTATAACATTGTTTTCCGTCCCTATTAAGCAAGCACCAAATGGATACACGTACATGACAACAGTCCATGTGGACATATATATTTGGATACAGTTACATACATATCCATGTGGACTCGTACAATTGGCTCCCGTTACCCTATTCTACACTCATCAGATGGCCAACATTTTAGAAATAACTTGTCGAGAAGTTCATAAAACAAATAAACACACAATCCACTAAAAAAAATTAGAGAAAAAATAAGGGATTGAATACATTTCCAGACCACAACAACATCTCATCACAGTCCACAGCCACCAACCATATTACAACCTTAACGTAAAACATAAGAATCTGTTTGGCACACACTACATCGTCCACATGGATACGAACTTTGTAATTGTAACTTTCCAACCTCTATGTGGTTACAACCATGTGGATAAAGCGTTCACGGGAAGTGGCGTATTCCGCTGGATAAATCCATCTACTACCATTTTTCAAAGATTTGTCAGAACTTTAAACATGTTCTCAGTATTCCCTCTCTCTCCTAACTGTCTGCTCTGTTACACATTAAATGCTCCTTCAAAAGCACTGTCGTGATGTAACATTTTTGCGCCTACAACCGTAGGCTCACTGTGCTCTACCAGAGACTACTCCGTCTATGGCTCAGCTTTTAAAGATCTCTACACCAACTGCAATAATTACCCCACAACCATTACTCTTGTAACAAATAATCGATAAGAACTTTTATGACCACAATATACTGTCCACGTGGATGACTGTACTTAGCCCATTTTTTAATATTAAAGTTGTTTCTTCCTAATCATGCAGATTTTAACATTATCTACTATCCACTAAGATGCTTACGAATAAAGATCCCCCTAGAAACATCCGCGTGGTTAGGTTCTCGCAATTACTATTTAGGGATACGTGTTAGTGTCTTCGATTTCTGATTCTACATAACCAGAGTATCTATCTGTTATGAGATAGCTGAAAATGATTCCAACGTACAAAATCGTCTGTGAGAACTGCTCTCAGGGAAATTGCGGACATGGCCGAATTTTACCTAAAAGACATTTCCCTCGCCCGCACAGTGCACTGACACCGGTGACTGAACGCCAACCAGCGGAAGAACCAACCACCCAACCTCTTGTTCGCCTGAATCCTGAGGTTTGTTTCATTCTTTCTACAGTACGAATCCAGATAGATTTTTAAGCACTGGTAAATTTAATATTTTTACTTGTCGCTATTAAAGATTCCAACACGTAAAGATCTACACTTCCCAGCACCAATTCTGGCGAAAATTGTCAGCTGCGTAGCTCAGGATGGCATCAAACATTTGAGGAACTGGTTTGTCGCAGGGCGTGCAGGTAGAGTAGCAGTTCACTCGTTGGACACACTTTCATCGGTTAGGTTGGATCGCCATTCCAAATTCGTTAAGTGGTCAAGACCGGATTCTGTGTACTATGATTTTTTTGGGTGGTGTTTATACGCTAAAAATCCTTACGCTTTGTATGTGAAAAGTTTATTCTTAGCTTTCCAATGTTGTGATCTAAAAGAGGCTGTCTCTTTGGTGAGTACCATTAAACATGTGTACCCAGTTGCTGAGCTGTTGTCGATTATGTTGAAGAGCTGCGAAGGGACGCTGGATTCGGATTGTTACTGGAACTACAAAAAAAAAGTATCGTTTTGGTGATGTTGATAGGATGGCTGACTCTCTACTGTACCACATCTTCAGCATGCGGCCAAAGCGATGGGGGACTTATTCT